>NC_056732.1:819925207-820192707 GCF_019279795.1 Protopterus annectens
ATTCTTGGGCCACTACTTTTCACCACAGTTATACAATTGAACTCCTGGACAGAGCCCAAAGGGCCTTCACAGACATAGAACAGTATATGAATGAAAAACTAGCTCATAGTTAACCTAAACAAGACAAAACTCACGCTTTTCTCAAACTGCAAACTCTAATGGTACCAAAATTGAACATGTTGACAATGCCAAGCTACTAGAAGTAACAATTGATAGCTCACTAAAATATTATAAACACATAGCCCAATACATTAAAAAGGTCCACACCAATGTTGGCTCATTGCACAGAGCCAAACCATTTCTCACTCACACCTCCAGACAGTCTACAGCAAAAACACATCTGTTATCCACTCTATTGTATAAGCGTCTCCTATTTTCACAAATCACAAAACATCAGACCTAACCAAATTAGAAGCCTGCTACCATAAAATATCTAAATTTGCTACTAACCTCACTAATAGAATACACCACTGTTTAACTCTCCAACTAAAATGGATCGAATTACCAAAACTGCTATTGCTCAACCAGTTTACAATTGCCCACACCATTACACACCAACCTGACAACTGCTCTCCCCTTAAAAAGTAGTTCAACCTTACTCAGCCAGTTGAACCCTACAATCATCCAACAAGTTTTTACTAAAAGTCACTAAAGCCAACGATAGTTTCGGAGACCCTCTGTTCGCTAACCAAATAGCAAAAACCTCGAACTCCATTCCCCAGCATATACTCAACACTACTGACTCTTCTAAATTCAAACTTTTCTCAAAGATCATCTAACAATTGGCTGTGCTCCTGTACTACACCAGGATGATCTAGACTTGCTCTGCCCCCCCTTCCCCATACCATCTACTCTCTTCACATTCCTTTGCCCCCCTTCCCCATACCATTTACCCTCTTCACATTCCTCTTCTATGCATCTTCCAACTGGTCTTCCAGTTGCTGGATGATTTCTCCTGCTCAACTTGCCTCAGTGTATCTTTATCTCCTACAACAACTGCGACCAATATCATACTTGTCTAATTGATATATGTGATCTCCTTTTCTACTTCTTCACTTGAGTCTTGTATAAAATGAAACAGAATAAACTATGTTGTAATCTGTTAAGTCTGTGTTTGTACAACTTCTACTTTGTGCTGAAATAGGTAACAATATAGCTTAAAACTATCATGCTATGCAAGTACAATTTCTAATTGTTAATTTGTTAGCTGTATAGAGCTTTTCTCCCCAGGCCTCTGCTGAAAAGGGGCCTCTGGCCTAGTCGGACTTTCCTGGTAAACAAATGTAAAATAAATAAAATAAGTAATAAAACATCACCAAAATTAAAAAAAACCTGAACTTATCTAACAAAGGAAAGCACAAGCTGACCACTGTTCCTCAAAAGCCTCAGGGGTTAGCTCTTCAGCGGCAGTAAAGTTCTGGATGGGTTTGCACAAAAACTTTCTTTCAGTCAGCTCCAGCTGCCTGACAGTTTGGGTGCAAGGAAAGTACCCTGAAGCTGTTTGTCTGTTATATCCTTGACAGGATGTAACCAATATAGCCAAGGTCACTACAGCAAGGATTAATATGAGGAATATTCAGGAGCATCTTGGACCTGAAATTATTTAGAAAGATGACCGTCGATAATGTGAAATTAGTGAATAAAGTATCATTCCCATTTGCTGCAGTACTGACATAAGAACTGTAGTTCTGAAAGAAGTGAATGAAACACTAAGTTTATTTACTGTATTAAATGGGGAGAGGACTCTAAAGCACAATCCCCACTTTATAAGGACAATGAAGGGACTGAAAAAGTAAATGCAAATAAAAAAAAATATTGTCTTATTAATTTCTGGATAATTAATTTCCTGACGTAAACTGCATGTTATTTTGGAAAATGTATGTCTGCAGTAACATTTTAAGTGTGAGGTGGGGAATCAATGACTGCTGATTATGCTACTAACATTAAAGTATATTGTTTCTTAACTACGATGTATCTAGCCTTTACATGTAACAAGATAAGGAAGACTGGAAATAAGTAAATAAAAGTTGTAATCTTGGGCTACTGGGGGTTGTAAAACAGTTACTGATCATGTTATATCTGTATTAAAATACAAATAATTTTTTTAAGAAATTTATGAAAACATTTGGCATGGAACATATGAATTGTACTACGAGTTCAGAGTGAATTTACATATTATTCCCAAGATACAAACACTTGGGCTAAGCTATTCACAGGAACATGTGCATTTAATTGAAGGTCTTGATACATACCCAATAACTATTTCAGATAATGCACAAAAAATAACTAAAATAAAAACACGGGGTAACGAAATAAAAATGAGACACTAGCACTTTCCCACCTATCTGCTGAAAAGAGGAATTTAAGGAACGGGTAGTGGAAATTAATCAGGAGCTATTAGAAAAGACAGAAATTTCTTCTGAAAATATAACTAGGGAGTGGGATAAACAAAGTGTAGTTTAAAATTAGGTTGTCAATAAAAGAAAGGGAGATATGGTTAAGAAGTAACAAGAATTATGTAGAAGGACTGACAAATGTTAAAGTCTTGGAAAATAGGGAGATTCTCACAGAACAAGAGGAGCAACTGCAGAATGCTAAACAGAAAGTAAGGGATTATGAATTTAGAAAGAGTGCTGTTAAGAACTTTTGGCACAAATACTCAGGCAACGGAAAGGACAAAGGGCTGTCAACAAGCTTAGGGAACCTATAACACGGAAGATAACAAGGGATCCCATAGATCTATTAGAAATATTTTGGAAATTCTATCAAAGTCTGTATAAAGTAGAGAAACATGGAAATCAAGAAAAGGTACAAATGGAAATATTTATGGTAGAATTAAATATGCCAAGGCTAGAGGGACAGAAGGGACAGAAGGCTGAATTACTAGCAGTTAGGAAAGGAGGAGATGAGATAAAAATGATGATGTAGAACCACTCTACAATAAAGTCCCCAGGAATAGATGGTATTCCTATGGAGTTTTGAAGATAGGAGGGAAAAAAACTGAAAGATCCAGAAGGTTTTGTTTAACAGCACTTTAAGAGGAGGAGAAGTACCAACATCCTGGAAGAAAGAAGTGGTTGCGGTAGTAGCTGTAATACCTAAAGAGAGCAATTTATTGGAAAAAACTGGCAAAGGAACCAAGGTACTGGGAGCAAATAACTAGGGAGTGAAAGATGACAGAATGGGAAGAAGCCAAGAATTTATTTGGACTGCAGGTTAGAGACTGGATTGACATCAGAGTATATGCAAAGAGAAAGAAATAGGGAGTCCTAAAGGAAAGACCAGCATGGGTAGGGCTTTTAGTAGAATTTAGAGCAGAAACACTGTGGAAACAGAAGATTTCCATTGGAGTTTCTCAGAGTTGGTATATTTAAGTAGCAGGGGGTGTGGGGGGGGGTGCAGGGTGGCTTGCCCCTCTGTCTACACCCTTTACTTTATGTTTCTGTGTTTTTATTTTTTTTTATTTAGATTTTCGATTATTTCGTAGATCGATCACTAGGTGTCGACCTATAGTGATTCGCTCTACGAAATTTTTGAAAATCTAATACAGACCCTAAAAAAGGAGTAATTAGTAGAGCATATAAAATACTGCATGACAAATATAAGAATCAATCAGAAAAGGTTAGAAAGGATTGGGAAGAGAGACTGGATAAGCAATTCACAAACAAACAATGGAATGACATATGTATGTCTCCCAAATATGCAACAAAATCTAGGTGGTTAAGGATTTTTGCTTGGAAATGTTTACATATTTTTATATCCTAGGCAGACTCCAGAGAAGTTTTCCTCAGGTAGCCAGCAAATGCTGGAAGTGTGGCGGGGAAGAAAGAGGTAACTGAGAATATACTTTCTGGAAGTGAGGTAAGTTGGCGAACTTTAAGAATTCCATGAGGGATACACTGTCAGAGATGCTGGATAGGCAGATTGGTTGCAACAAGGGAGATGATTTTTCTGAGGTATGATACAGAATCAGAACTTTCTGAGGTATGATACAGAATCAGAACTGCCTAGACATGGGTAAGGTCTTGCTGTGTCTAATTATGGTGGCTGCCCAAAAAGCAATTACTACAAAATGGAAATCAAAATCTAAACCAGCTATACTAGAAGTAGTGAATACAGTAACAGAAATAAAACAACTGGAATTGAGATCTTTAGAAAAGGGTTGGAGATAACTACACTGGAAAAAAATGGAAATTGTGAGAGCAATACATACAGGGGAAGAATTAGGTTTAAAAGAAGGCAGGACTTAAATGAGCTATATAATGTTTCACTGAAAATGACTGGGTAAATAAGTGATGTATAATGTTAGTTAACTGGGGGAGTAAGGCAGTATGGTTTGTTAATGAAGTAAGAAATCTGGGGAAATGTGATACAGGTTCAAACACACATATGAGAAGTTGCAAATGCATGCAAGATCAACCTGTCAAACATTGGCGTGTGCATGCAAGTTACAAGTTGGAAACATTGAAAAATAGTCTTGCATATGTAAAGGTAATAGCTTTTATATCTGAATGACTGCTTTGACAATCCTAAAATAGAATGCACATGGCCTTGCAGATAGAGAGCACTGAATTATATTAAGAAGCATAGGGTGCAAATAATGTTACAGTGAACATGTGAATTTGACTAAGGATTTCTGGGCTGACATTCAGGAGAATATTAGGGAGAAAGAAAAAAGGAAGTCACAATTCTGATTGTGAGAGAGGCTCCATTAGTGATAGAAGAGGAAAGAAAAGACAATAAATGGTAGATTTCTACTAGTAAAGGGTTAGTGGAACATAGGAGAATTAAAATGAAATGTACAATTTATATTCTACCTAAAACCACCACTACAGAGCTTAACACAATCCTGGGAGAAAGTACAGTTGTGTTACGTAAACTTACTATAAACAGCAGACATTCAAACAGATCACTACTGCAGTAGCCTAAGCTTTATGGGATATCCTGTTAAGGACTGGACCAGCTGGCCAGCTTCCAGAGCTTTAGGGCACCTTCCATGACCACTAGCTACTGTATAGCTAAAGAACAGCAGTACAGACTCAGTGGCTAAGGTGCCAAAACCTAACTCTCTGAAGAGGGAGGCTAGATAGCAAGAATAATGGCAGCAGCAACAACATTTACCCCTCACCCTGGCATCAAAAGAGCAGAAAAGAGGGGGATTAAAAGAGAATGCAGTTACTGCAACCAATATCTACTCAAATAGCTACTTTTATGTTAAGTTTATTTACACAGTTGAACAATGTTCATCATTAGATCAGTGTAGTTGCAGCCTAAGCTATACTGGACAAACAGCAGAGCTTAGGAAGAAAAAAGATCAGAGTTCAGGCTCCCCTGTAGAATAGTCCTAGCATGTGCTCTTCTTAGCCCATATGAGAAAAGCAGATTCATGTTGAGTTGCCGAAGGTAATTACAGTGAACAGAAACTGAAAACCATTTTCTAAAACTACCTTTGAACCACGCAATTTTTTTTTGCAACAACCCCCCCCCCCCCCACCCGCAACTCTCACTCTTTCCAGACTTATATATACCAACTCCAAGATCATACAACAGTGGAAAAAAAAGCAAATTCCACTGTTGAAGAACAGTACTCGCTCTTTTTGCATTTTCTGAATTACCTTCATCCACCTGCCATGTTTTCAAATAAGCAGTTGATCAGGAGTCCTGAAGGTTATTTTTGTCCTGACAATGTAGTATCTGAATTGTCCATGACCATCTAGGTGTATACAATGTCTTTCGCTCTTTTTTTTTTTTGGTTCTGGGAAGAAAACAGCAAGATGAATTATTTGGCTAAATGTAAACTAACAACCTTGGGTATAAAGATTTTTCTTTTCTCAATGTTACCCTATGTGAAAGAGAGTTAGGGATGACTTATCGTAACAACTTGTAACTCAGATACTCATTGCTCTAACTTCTGCAAGATGAGTAACACTGTTTTCCAAACAAGAACTTCAGACAGAATATTTCATTTTAAACCTGCTTATGAGGCTATCGTAAAGGCAGATAACTGAAGATGCTGTAGCTTTTCAAGTTCAAAAATAAGATCCCAAGGAGCCACATGCCCTAGAGATGACATGGTTTAAATAGGTAGAAAGTACTCGGGCCGTGCAAGGCTTCACTGCCAAACACATCTAGACTATTAGCTGCACAGACAGTGACAAAAGGTGAAAGAGTTTTAATCTATATGAGCAACAAGCATAACTCTAGGTTGGTTAAACAGGACGATACCCTGAAAATCCATCTGCAAATCATGATAAACAAATTCACATGCCATATCCTCGCAAGATAAAGTTCTCCCTCTATGTTCCTAGAATCCCACAGCTTGTACCTAGACCTACTGGACACACTCAACAATTACACCAAATACTATATTCATGAGAGACTTTTTAAAGTAATCTCTATAGACAGGGAAATACACACTGCCGCCAACTTGCAGCCACGATTCCTGGACTTTTAACACAAGTAGCCCTGACCAGATAGTGTGCACACTCACTAGAGGTTCAAACATACTGGACCTGGTACACCAATGTACGCTGCCCCCCTCCCATACTATGTCATATCTTCATGGGTGAGGTTGGACTACAAAGCGGTCTCCTTCAAAATAAAAATCAGCTCAATAACCCCAGCAAACCCTGTAAGAGTTAGGAGCTAGTCCAACGCAAACTACATCCTATTAATCAATGTTTTTTTTTCAAAATTCAATGCCTCTCCCAAACCAGCGTTCTCAGCAACCTATGTGGAAATTGTTCACAGAGACCCTGCACATCCATGTAAATGGCCATATAGAGGCTGCTGCACCTATAAGCAAGTTCAAAAACAGACTAAAAACAGACCACACTGGTGGAATCCTAACCTTCATAAGATATATATAACAAAGGAAAAACATCATGGCTAAAATCACGAACAGCAACTCCCATAATGATAGGAACTCTCTAATTAAACTAAACAGGAAACTAAGAAGACTAAATCCAAGGACAATTATGAGGTAATGACAGCCTCGCAGGCTAAAGACAACTACAAGGCCTTCTTCAGCCATGTCTGAAACCAAAAAAGTAGCATACATTAGTGTACCAAAATGGTGGTCAGTGGTGCTACATTCACTGAGCAGAGTGCCCCCCCATGCCCCCATGAAATACCTACTAGCATAACCCTGCCAACAATTAACAGAGAGCATGTTCTGGTGGCACTCGCTAAAACCAAAAACGCAGCCTCAATAGGACCCAGAAATATTCCAGGATGCCTTCTAAATAGCACAAAACATGACCCATTAGGATCACTTGAGTTACTTTTCAACAATAGTCTCTGAAAAACTAAAAGGCTGCCAGCCCAGCTAGATAGAATATTGTAGATAATTCGATGTCATTGTAAATATTAATAAAATCCACAGGCTGTTTCACAAATGTTAAGAAGACTGTGTTAAATGTTGAACTTCAAAAATGTAACCACAGTGCTCTCTGCTGGAAGAAAGCTGATAAAGTAAAGCATTTTATGACTGATCTCAAAGCTCGGAGACAGAATGTCTGGACTAAGGAATTCCTTCTGTTGTTTTGAGACCAGAGCCAATTGCTAGATTTTACATGTATAATGTCTTTTATTGTTGTGGGTTCCTGGCAACTGCAAGATCAAAGACATGTTAAACTCTGCATTTCTGTTATCGTGGGAATCATAAAGAACGATGTAATCTAAAATAAGTCAGCAGTGATGTACTACCAATTTAAGAGATCTCAAAGAGAAAGAGAGAGCATTTTGCATTTGTCTTCAGAACTGACAACTTACCAGCACTTGCTTGCTCTGTATGCAAGTAGGTTCTTAGACTTTAGTGTCTCCATTAGAAATAGATAGAAAATAGTAATTATGTCAGACTACTCTACAGTACTATTTTAAACATTTTCCTGTGATCTCTGAACTCTTGACTAGCACTGTGTTGAATTGAGGAGATTTGTCTTGTGTTTTTATTTATTATTAAATATTTTTAAACCTTTCAACTGTGGCTGCTTTGTCTAGAGTTAATTTAAGCTCTAGAATACATTTCATACAGTGATACTGTACAAAGCCACTCCAATAAGACTTAAAAGTTCTGGTCACACTTACTAATTGGACAATAATATTGCACAGTAAAACTGGGCACCCTTTGGGAAGGCCTTATTGGTAGCTGATAAATAGGGGTTCTCGTGGGAGTGGATTACTACCTTATAGCCTGGACAGAAGGGGCACAGTTAGTGAACCTGTGCCAGCCTTCCCCAGGAGTGTCTGTGTGGTTGTATATAAATCATATCTCAAGGTGTGTGTGTGTCAGCTACTTGGGCAGGGACACGAAGCACTGGTTGGGCAGAGAGGGTGCTGGAGGTTTTAGCTTGACCACTAAGCTGAGATCTGGACCCTATAGCTGTGCCAATGGGGAGTCTTATTGGGGATCTGGAGAGAAAGGGAGAAACCAGCCCCAGATGGACTGTGATCTCTGTGTGCCCTTAAGGGAAATTGTACTTTACTGTGTGAACTTGTCATCCTTCCCAATGTGGATGCCCCTCAATGGTGTTAGTGGTGAGAATTGAGGCTCCTTGATTACTGGGCCAGTGCATGGGCGTCACAGTCTCAAAGCAAGTTTTCTATCATGAGAAGGGAGGACTGCAATGATTATCCCACTTCACAAAGGTGGACCCATCAACTGACTCCAGAAACTTCAGATCTATTAGTCTGACTAGTCTAATATGCAAAGCCACGGAACAAATCATCATGGGAAAGATCAACAAAAACACAGGCAACCTTCAATTACTGGAAACAACCCAGTCTGGCTTTCTCAAAAGAAGGTCGTGTCTACTAAACCTGGCAGACTTCCTTGAGAAGGTCACAAAGGCAACGGATGAGGTGAAAAAGCTGCATACCACCTACCTGGATCTGGCTGAGGCACTCAATACAATACTCCACTCATGTATAGTTGACAAACTCGTCAAACTGGGCATAAACCCCTACATAATTTGCTGGATTGCCAGCTGTCTCACAGACAGAACTCAGAAAGTCAAAACCACCTTGACTAAGAGACCTGTCACCAGTGAGATACCTCCAGGCTCTGTGCTGGTACCAGTCCTTTTTGACATTTACTTTTCAGAAGTAAAGGCTAATATCAAGAGCCTTTGGCTGACCAAGTTCACAGAGTACTGCAAATTGGGAGCTATCATAGATTCTCCCCATGACACACATCTTATAATAGGGTCTAACACAGACAAATGACTAGTGCCAAAATCACTGATTAAAACTCAATACCAAGAAATGCACTACAGTGGGGTTTTTCTTGGGAAAACTGTCACCAGGCTAATTACTCCATCGACACTCCTAAAAGTTGACCCAGTAGCCAGGGATCTGGGAATATATGTAGGCAGTAATTTGGCCTTTGACAAATATGCGGCCAAAGTAACAAGAACATCATTCTATGTTGCCTAACATATAAGTAACGGCATGGCATCCAGGTACAAGAAAGTCACAGTGCCACATCATTTGGTCCTTACTAGACCCATCATTGAGTCTAATGCTCCCTTTGGCATGTACCTGACCAGACATATGCAACTGCTGGAAAGCCCACAAAGGTTCCTTAGCAGGAGAATCCATGGTAAAACATTACCCTATATGGAATGACGTAAAGCCTTTTCTCTATGCCGGGTCTCCTACAGGTTACTGAGAGGTGATTTATGACTGGCATACAAGGCATCCTCTGATCCAGCTGTGATGGACCCATTGCACACCTACAAAATGAATAACACAAGAACCATTAGATCAAAAGATTTAAATTTTGTTTTGTGATATAAATAAGACAGATATGTGTCTTAGAGGATCTCCATGACCTGGAACAGGCTTCCCCATTCATGTGAAGCAAAGTCCAACCCTAACCCTATTTAAGTGTAACTGTGACCAATGGATGAAAAATGTACCCCCAGGTCTGGCACCCATGTCCCTGTATAGGTAGAAGCAAACAGTAATACTTAAACTAACATGCCCCCCTCCCAACATACACAGAACCTCTAGAAACTTCCTAACTAACATACCCCATCCTAATAAACACCCATGATACATAGGGACACAACTGGGTTGGGTTGTATGGCTAAGCTCATTAAAGCCCTGGTGGTCATTAGCCTTGGTAAACTCCTTTCAAAAACTGCTTCACTTGAGGCATGGTGAGGCAGGGTAGAGAAAGGGATCAAAGGCAGATAATCTGTGACTGGAAGAGTCTGAAAGGCCAGAAAATAGTCACACACAAAAAGACTGTAGATGAAGCCTTGAAATGGTCCTGGTTCTTGTAACAGCATCAATTAGAAAATCTTGCTACCTATCCATACATGATTTTTCAAGTAGCAGTTTTTTTTTTGCCTTCTTTAATACCTGTTGCATGTCCTCAAAAAGGTGCCTAAAAGGTACCAACATTTTATCATGCGAGCAGTCAAATGAAGATGTTGAAGGTTGGCCTGTCTTGTGCAAGTCCATTCTGTGAGGAAGCTTGTGGTAATTACCCTTGGACATTCTCAAAAGAAGGCAGAATTACAGATTCCTGGGACAAAATTGGTTCATTACAGTTATCCTTAAGAGAGTCCTTCTGCACCATTAGAAGGACCCTGGCTATCACAGGAAAGGATGGAAAGGCATACAGGAACATTCCCAGCCATAAGGATGAAAGGTACATCTTCCAGGCTTGTATACAAGAAGTCCAGGTGGCTGGAGGCAAACATCTCCTTGAGAAGTTTCCCACAGACGGGCTAATTCCTGAAAGACCCTCACGTGCAACTTCCATTCAGGATGGTCTATCCTGGTCCTGCTCAACATGTCTACAAAATACTACTTTGACAAAATGTAAGTAGCCTGGAAAGACCGTCTCTCTAATTCCCAGACTACCATAGATCGTCTACAAAGGGGGTAGGAACTGGTTCACCCTTTTTTTATGTATTACATCACTATACTGTTGACTGTGATTGCTAGCAGAGGACCTGAAGTTCAAAGGTGCTTCATAGATTAGAGAGCAATTGTTAGAGCAATAATTTCTTTGACACACACATGTTTTAATCTGTCTAGCTTGTTCCAGAGGCTTTAGACTTTCACCCCCTTGGACACAGCCCCCCAAGTAAAATATGATGCATCTGTGGTTACAGACGAGTAGGGTCTGGAAGGGGGGAAAGGAGACCTGGGTTGAGAGACAACAGATGCATCTACCTTCTTTTTCACAAAGCAAACAATGGAACTTGACAGGGGGCGCTGGTGTTAGGTCCAAACTGATTTGATGAACCATTCGGTACTCCTCATGTGAAGTCTGGTCAAATGAATCAAAACCTAAAATTCTAAGATATCCCCTGGCAGATTCCAAAGTCTGGCTAGAAAATACCAGAAACTGTTTACTGTAACATTCTACTTTGTCTTGAGGAACAAAATCCACCATGAGGGATGTGTCCAGTAGATATCCCAGAAACAATATCCTCGGAGATGGGATGACAAAAGGATTTCTTTCTGTTCACCTAAAAACAGAGACTAAATTTTTTTTTCACCCAAGTCAGAGATTCTTGACAACTTGTGAAAGAATCTGCAAATATAAGGTGGTCATCTAAATATGGAAAATGTGAATGTCCTTCAATCTACCATGGGCTATAAGAGGAGCCAGAAACTTTGTAAACACTCAGAGCTGTTAAAGCAAAATGGAGAAAAGAAAACTGAAAATGTAAACTAGGCACAGAAAAAAACATAAAAACACTTTCATTGTCCTTGCCACAAAAGGTCTCTTAACAGAGAGTACCTGAAATCTTTGAGAATTTGAATATGATGTGTAGGTTTAAAAAGGGAGGTCTAGTACAGATCTCAATGTTGCTTGTTCTTTGCACCAGAAAGATCCTTGAATAGAAACCGTTCCATCTTAATCCTGGGGGAATAGATTGTATAACTTCCTGAAAAAGCATCTGATCTACTAGGGAACAGTTATGATTGACTGGCTAAATGAAGAGGAATCCCTTGAAAATGAGGAAGGGAATCTCACTGCCATTTGTAGCCTGTTTGAAGGATTCCCAAAACCCACGTGTCTGAAGTTATCCAATGTCATAGAGCAGCTATTCCCAACCTGGGGTACGCTGGAAAAAATGAATAATGGCAGAAAATAAATATAAAAAAAAAAATCCATGTGTGGAAAGTCTGTGATAGTCAAAGTGCCTAATGTATTTAGCAGCTATTCCTGAAGGTTGTGGATCTGTGCTGTGGACCTGTGGTGCACACGGGAACTCTGTGTGGAAGTGTCTACCATATTTGGAAGGGTTTACACATCTTACAGGAAAAGAACAAACAAAAAAAAAAACCTTCTGGATGGCAATGAGTTGTCTTTTTTAAAGAAGTTATAAGTAATTAAATTATAACAATGGGTTGTGCACTGCTTTTAACGGTCTCACTGGGAGAATTAGATGAGCCAGCAAAACCAATGCAGCCTTCAATTGGTACCATTTTCAAACAAGCTCTGGCTTCACATTTGGTGCAGGCTTATTGGGCATTATAGTCCACAAGCGTAATGCTTGTTGATAAGGTAGAATATGGTACCGTTAGTCTTTGTGATTTTTGTGGATTTTGAGAAGTTATGATTACCATGCATGAATAAACAGTTAATTTAAATCATAGTTGTATTTTAGGTTCATGTTTCAGACTAGTAACATGCTCAGCTAAATTTGGCATCTTAATTTTTTTCCAGTTGTGCATGCCCAAAAGCTACTGCTTCCAAGAGAACTGTTAGTTTCTGAGCCTTAATGCAAGAGGCTAAGTCAAACAAATTTGGAACACTGTCTACAAAACATGGACATGTTTACATATTTTTATTAAAAACACACACACACTTAAAAACACCCCTAAATAGAGGTAGGGAAAAGAAGAAAAAGGAATATGAGAGAGAGAGAGAGAGAAAGTTGAATAGAGTAAGGCAAAATAAGGATGTTATGTCACTATGGTGAAGGTATGTTAGCATTATTAAAAAGATACTTCTACCAGCCATATGGGACAAGTAGTAATAATGGAATGATAAGGTGGAAAGGATGGAAGGTTACACACTCATAAGGCTATCCAAGAATAGCAGAACAGGAGCAAAGCATTGTATCTTTTCCAGAACTCTTCCACCTTACTTGAGCTCATAATCACCAATAGTGGTATTTAATTAAAACCAGAAATATTGGCAGTTGATCTGATGGATTAGAATATATGTAGAGAAAACTTGCATACAATGTTTCCCATTTTGTTGGGGTGTGTGTCTGTGTATGGTTCACTCAGATTTCTACACTTTTTTCTAATCATCATACGCTTTTTATGTTTAACAAGAAAACAACTATTTCCTGTTTGGGAAGATGATGGGTATAAACTGCTGATTGGTAATGTGCTTACAGAAGTCAGTAAAAACGATGCACAAACCAAGAAAATCCAAGCCAAGGCAGAAACCAGGAACCGACACTGGACGTTAAACCACTTTTATTCCAAGTATTAAAAAGCCAGTACGGCTCAGACCACAAAAAACGAAACACACGTATAGAAGTTGAGCGCGCTTTCTCTTCGTTAAGTAACAAAGCTTCTTCAGAACATATTTCCTTCTCTAATGCCCTCATTTTATATACATATCAATGAGCATTAATTGAACATTAATTAACCTCTAATTACCCCTTTTAATTTATTTTAAGGGTAGCACATTAAATACAAACCTAAGAAACTTGCAAACAGAATATGTTCCAACCAAAAACTCTCTCGAATATGTACAACAATATATGTGTATATTATTAAGTTTGTTCCCTTAAAAATCTACCAAATATCATTAAAAACCATTGCTGAAGTGTATAACTTCACAACATTTAAAATGCAACTAATTTATATGGGCAATTGGTGTAAAAACACTTCACCTAAATGTTGCGATTACATAAATAATCAAAGTAGTAAAATGTGGAATACAATACATATAAAAAAAAAAGAAGGTAGATTTTTAGGGGAACAAACTTAATAATATACACATATATTGTACATATTCGAGAGAGTTTTTGGTTGGAACATATTCTGTTTGCAAGTTTCTTAGGTTTGTATTTAATGTGCTACCCTTAAAATCAATTAAAAGGGGTAATTAGAGGTTAATTAATGTTCAATTAATGCTCATTGATATGTATATAAAATGAGGGCATTACAGAAGGAAATATGTTCTGAAGAAGCTTTGTTACTTAACGAAGAGAAAGCGCGCTCAACTTCTATACGTGTGTATCGTTTTTTGTGGTCTGAGCGTACTGGCTTTTTAAAACTTGGAATAAAAGTGGTTTAACGTCCAGTGTCGGTTCCTGGTTTCTGCCTTGGCTTGGATTTTCTTGGAATGTGCTTACAGACCCAGCTTCCTTTTTTTTGCATCGTGTTCTGATGTAATTTTTGCTGCAGGTGTGGCTCTAAGTGTAATCCACTTTCTATTTTTTTTTTTCTGTTTTGAATGTGCAGTGTTGCCCGTTATAAAATTCAGGAAGGCAAGCAGATTTACAAATGTTGTGGGAAGCATTTATATAAACATTTATGTAAACAGTATCAATACATGGACTGAGACTTGCCAGATGTACACGGTTTTAGAAGACGTGTCAAAGATCAAATTGCCAACATCCAGTACAGTAGTATCAAACATTGAAATAAAAACTGTTCTAACGAAATTCTTCTTTTGAGCTGGGACATAACATCTAAACTGTCTAGCCATAGTAAGACCTTACTTAATTTAATGAAAATGACTGACAAAAATATAGTTGCTAGAAAAAGGAAAAAAAATTAAAACCAACTAACTGAATTACTGAATATTGCACAGGAAATAAATAAACTGGAGGTAGAATCTTTAGAAAAGGGAAGGAGGTCATTATGTAAATGAAATTTGTTGCAACAAAACATTCAGAACAATATTCAGGAGAAAAAAGTGAGATTTATGGAAGGGCAGGAATTGTGATAATTCTATAAAGATGTTAAGAGAAATGGCCTTAAAGAAGCCAAATCCTACAAGACACACTGGGAAAATAGGGCTTTATCTGTCCCTTAACTTATTCCCTTGTTTAAAAAGGAATAAATCCAGTCATTTTTGATAACTGGAAATTTGTAGTGGACAATTTGGACACAGCATATAAACTGTGGTCTGTCTGTCAGTATCTTTGTAAGAAGGCAAGAAATACACAAGTTAGGTAATTACCATAATGACAGATCCTTTTCATCCCAGACCAGCCATTACAACTACCGGGACCAGAGCTACTTTTTGGATCAGATCCGGCAGTTTGCCAGTGCTCTCTGCCTCAGAATCCTGAACTTTGCCCTCCCATAATGCCCTATGTTCCTACTAGCTTCAGATCAAGTTTGCCCACTACAACACAGCTAGGCCCCTGCCATACTATGCTAAAGGAATATCTGCAAGAGAGTGTAGTGACAATTTGGAATGGTGATGGAGAGAGGAATGTTGTACCAGATGAACTAGGATGAAATGGATCCAGCATTAAGATAAGCATATAACTCTGGGTCCAGGATTATTCCATATG
The DNA here is from genome assembly GCF_019279795.1 of Protopterus annectens. NCBI lineage: Eukaryota > Metazoa > Chordata > Ceratodontiformes > Protopteridae > Protopterus > Protopterus annectens. The sequence goes on from NC_056732.1 coordinate 819,940,729, forward strand.
CTACTTCATTAGTCTGTCCAATTTGACTACTGGGCAGAATCCCAAACAACTTTTTTCTTCTTGGATGGTATCATTACTGGATACTTTTCAGTATCCAAGTGAAATTCTGGACCTAGACATCACATCTAGTTTATAACACTTGGAAAACGTATACAAGGTAGGCCATGTAGCTGCGACACAAGTTTCAGAAAGACACTGGAGGTAGCTATCAATCTAGTGGAATTAGCCTTTGATTTGGAAGGGAGAGCATTCTTATTACTTGTGTAGATGAAGAGAACCATTTGATTAGAGTCTGTTTAATAAAATTCTTTCCACAAATTGTTTGGGGAAAAGGAAATAAACATCCTTCCAGAAAGACTCGTCAACTACAGTTCTATTTACATAGAACCAATGTATATCTAAAGCATCCCGTAAGTATTTCCTTTTAATTGAATGACTTGGGAAAATACTAACAGATGGATAGGTTACCTTACAAGCATAAAGTACGGGGTTTGATTCTTGCATGGGATAATTATCTAGGCTAAAAATGGTCCACAAGGGCAGTTAGCCTTGTACTAATCTATTTTAGGGCTGAGAGGTTGGCAGAATGGTTAAGGCACTTACAAGTCTGGTTCATGTTCTATTCTGAAGCCATTTTAGGAATGAAAGATGAATTAATCCTAAGAAACACTCTATAGCTTTGTGTAAAACTACTTACAAGTAAAGTATAAGACAAGACATGAAGTTCCGATAGTCTCCTGGCATAACCGACAATTAGGAATAGTGATTTCCAAGGTAGAAAGTTTAGGTCAGGTGAAGATGCTGGTTCAAAGGGTAGCCTCATTAAAGCCTCTAGGATGAAGTTTAAATCCCACAGAAGGTTTAAGTCCTTCATGGGAGGGTGTAACAAAAACCCTTTTCTGGAAAGATTTGCATAACTTGTGTAAAAGCTAATCAGTAATTTTGAAAGCCATAATGATACTTGGATACAGAGGCTAGTTGTATGCTAATGGCAAAAAAACTAGATCCTTTTTCTACAGAGATGCCAGGAAGCATAGCACCTCTGAAATGTGAGCAGAGACGAGATTTATGTTGTGTGTGCAAACCCAAATGAAGAATCTTTTCCACTTACTTCTACAGCCTTTCTGAGAGGCTGGCAGTATATGAACTACTATCTTAGACAAGGAAGGGTCATTGGCCACTACTGAAGCTGAAGATTATCAAAAGATAAGCTTTAGACTGAGAATATCCAGGTGATGCTGCCTGAAGGGATGAGAAAGAAGATACAGTTGCAGGTCTAAGAGACAGGTGCGGCTTGAGCAGGGGAAACTAAACCTGCCTTGGGCCATGGGGGGAGCAAAGAGAATCATAGTTGATTTGTATAATGCTGCTTTCTGTAAGAATTTGGAAATGAGGAGAACTGGTGGAAAGACATACAAGAGACTGGGGGGGGGGGGGCACTGACAAACTACAGGTGTCCCATGGTGACTGCTCCTGTGAACAATACACCAAAGTAGCTACAGCATTTGGTGTTGCAGACTGTGGCAAAGAGATCACAGCAAGGCATGTCCCCCGCAACTATCTGTTAAGTCACTGAAAGATTGAGGGACCACTCGTGAGGCATTAGGACAGACCTGCTAAGCTTGTCTGCTAGGTAGTCTACTCTCTCTGGAAAGTGCATTCCCATTAAAAGGTTATGTGAATCCAATATCCATTGCTGTACCCACATAGTCTCTATGCAAAGGAGATAAGACTTGGTTCCTCCTTGTTTGTTGACATACCCAACTATTGACAAGTCAGTTTGAACAGAAAAGACCCAGTGAGGAAGAAGGTCCTGGAAATCCTGCAGTGCTAAGAAGACAGCTCTCATATGCAGGATACTGATCTGAAGGTTGGTCTGTTCTGGTGTCCATACTCCCTGGACCATTTTCCCCTCAAAATGCTCCCACCCACCCCAGACAAAAGGTGTCCATAGTAACTACTGCTGCTGGTAGCAGCAACACAAAGGGTCTGCCTAGGAGAAGACATGGGGAATGCAACCAGTTCAAGTGGGTGCTGCATGTTAATATCAAATGAACTGGAAAGTGACAATCTACTAACTGGGACCATTTTACTGAAAGTATGCAATGGAAAGTCTTCATGTAAAAGCAGGTATGAAAGGCCATTACTAGAGAAACTGCCATGAGTCACACAGCTTTTAGATCCAGAGTTACTGGAAGGGAAGAATACTGCTGCAATAGGAACACAGTTTCTCTGCTGGAATGTATCCTTTCAGTGAGGAGACTTATGAAACCATTCCTTTATCCAAGCAACACCCAATGAATTTGATGTGCTGCGTGGGGTGGAGGCATGACTTTTCCAAATTGACAGAAATACGCAGTATAGGCACAGTTGCAAAAAGTAATCCCTGGTTGAGTGAGGACTCTAAGTTTACTGAAACACAGACAGTCATCCAGATATGGAAAAAAAGCATACTCCACTGAGATGAAAATGGGCTGCAACCACCACCATGAACCTGGTGAACACATGGCTGTGGTGAGACCAAAGTGTAAGGATCTGAAGTGACACTAACTGGCTCCCAGTCAGAAGTGCACATACCTTCAGGATTTGTGGAGTTAAGCATCCTGGAGGACTACTGAGCACGGCCATTCATTCGCCATTACACACAGCAGAATTGCTTGTGCTATGAACATTCTGAATAAGGTCATTCTGATATACTGCTTTAGGCCAATTACATCCAGAACTGGCCTGAGGTCTTTGTTTTTCTTGGGTACTAAAAAGAATATGCAATAATTTTCTGAACCTCTTTGGTCTTTTGGGACCTCCTAGATAGCTCTGTTTTGAAGAAGGGCAAAAGCCCCATAAGTACTTACTAGGCTATTGATATGTCAAAATCTTAAGAAGTCTACTCTTACAGTCCAATGGTAGTTTGTAGGTCTTATATTTTGCATACAAATTGTCCAGAGATGGGCTGAACAAGGATATTTGGGACATTTCCCTTATCCACGAGGGACAGGGGGTGCTAAATCAGAGGTGAAATTGTGGTTACCCATCCCATCTACTTGTTTAGGTCAAAATACCAACTTCCAGTGAGCAGGCACAAGCCTCAATCCTAAACCCTACACTTTCTATAATTCAGATGAGGGACAGAACTGCAGAGCTAACCACTAACAAACAAATGTGTCAGACTGTTTATTATGTTTATTTCCATTATATCTTCATAGAGAAATATTTGGCAAATCAGTCTGCAGACTACAGTCTGCTGAGCAAATAAACATACAGTGACCACAGTTGAGAATCAAACCCTGTACTTTACGTCTGTGAGGTAAACACCTTAATCATTATGCCAACACCAGATTCTACAAATGTATCTGGTATGGGAATAGAGCCCAGAGCATTTTGATCGTCCAGCACCAAAGGCAAGTGTCCTACCTCCTGAGCTATTGACAATACAGGACCACTTCATACTGGCAGGGAGTGACACCAGGTAGTGGCAGAATTTGACACATAAGAGAAGGGAAAAGTATAGCCTCTGGATATCATCTCTTACCCATTTGTCATGCATAATGGCCAGCCACACATCTGAGTGGATAGATTCCATCCAGGTGGGCAGTAAGGCAAGCTAATAAGATTGCTTTAGGGCTATCAAAAAATAAGTGAGTACCATCTATTGAGTGGTGCAGAGGCAGTTCTAGGTATCAAGCTGTGTACAAATCCACTAGCTATGGTTAACTTGAACCTTAAAAACAAAAAACAGGAGATTAATTCCTAACTCTGTTCTCCTCCTCAGACTTGAGCAACATGGCAGCTGCCTTTACCTTACATAATAACTTTGGCAATCCCTATTCCCCCATACCAATTTGTTCAGAAATGAAGCCTGAGCTACTGAGAAGTACATCAGTCAATACTTTAAGGATGGTTTACACAATCTCTCATTAAACACTTGGTAAACTGGTTTACCCCTGGCAACCGCCTTTAATGCCTTAAGGCATTTTAATAAAGTGCCCACCAGGGATAGGAGCTGGCATTTTGAGATCCCAATATAGGAGCATTGTGAAATGAAGGGGAGAAGTTATGGTGGGTAGATTAGACCAGCAAGAGCATAAGGCAGATATCGCAACACTTCCAGGAGGAAAGATGGTGAACTACTTATGGTTTTTGACACTAACAAATACAGTAGAAAGTAGATTATCAGAAACGTCAACTATCCAAACCCAGTCCTCCAAAGTTTTTTTGGTAGGAGAAATCATAAAGTCTGAATACGTAATGTTATACATATTACCTTGTGCATGTTTTTTGAACTTGTATCCAGCTTGTGTAAAAAATATTCTTTGTTGTCCACTAGACTTGCTGAATGGTTGAAAAGTGTATTCCCAGAGTGTTGCTGAGTGTGTAAACAGAAGAGTTTGCCTGCATTTCTGATAAGGCTGTACAGCTAAAGGCTGATACAGCAGTCTCAAAGTCTGAAGAAATATTCTCTGAAACGTGAAAGCGCTTACTGTGTTTATATGGTGTTTATTTATATTAAATATTCTGCAACGAGCCATGGTGCTGCCTCTTTCGTTATTTTGTTGAATTTATACTGTTGGTTATAAAGAGGCACTTTATTCAGGACTGATTTGTATTAGACTTGCTGAATTGTTGAAAAGTGTATTCCCAGAGTACAGAAAAAACAGGATTTTAGAAGTTTTTTATCCAGTTCAATGCATGTTTTATTATCCGAACAGTTTTATTATCCGAACTACCCTTGGTCACAATTAATTCGGATAATTGACTCTACTGTAGAACATTCAGGTGTCTGACAAATGAAGATGTTTTCATCCCTGTTACATGATCCAGCATTCCTCACACATGTAAGTGGTATGGAAATGGACTACCACAATGAGGACACCCACCCCACAGGAGGAATTTAGAGAGGCACAGTATTACTCTCTCACCTTATGTAATCAATACCTTTGCCTTAGCTACGCTTGCAGACTATGTAGTTGTACTAGTCCTGCTCTTCTATATTATATGCCAAATAAACCTCTTACTGGAGTCAAGAGGTACTCCTAGGCTACTCATTCATTAGCTAAAACACATGTACAAGAGCTAATGGACTCCTTGTAGAAGTGTTGAGATGGGCTGGGTGAAAAGAGACCTATTGTAAAGCTTGTAAGGCACCAGCTGCAGATGAATTTCATACATTTTGGGCCGGCCCTCATGTTGCTAAAATAAAGGCAGATGTCATTAATATTGTGGTTAGGGCCATAGACTTTTGGCCATCTCTGCAGGCAAACTTCTGGATCCTGATGGAAATTATCACAGCTGTTTAAAACTAGCATGCACAAAGAAGCTACGATTCATCCAAATATCTATGATTGCTAGACTGTATAGTGTTGTGAAGAGACACTGTATGCCTCACTGCTTATAGATATTATTTCTTAAATATACAAATCTTCTAGTGTTGTGAAGAGACACTGTATGCCTCACTGCTTATAGATATTATTTCTTAAATATACAAATCTTCTAGTGTCTGATCTCCAAGAGGTGTATTTATCTCCAAGAGGTGTATTTTCACAGAATTACAGTGATTACTAGGCTACAGACTCTAAACAGCCTTTTTTTAGCTAGTCATGCCACCCACATGTAATGGACAATTTTGAATCAAATAGGTTTTGTGTAGGGGAATATATAACTTGGGCACGGGTGGTCGAGCATTTACAAGTTCCCTTTTCTAATAAGGACATAGGTACTAGGTCATGGGGTAAATTTACGATCCCCCATCCACTGATTCAGGTTGCAAAGTGTAAGGACGAACTTTGCTTCACATGAATGGGAAGCAGTCTCTGATACACATGCCCATCTCTCCAACATGTCTTATTTGTGTTGCAAGTGATAAGTTCCCTAGATCAAGAGTTTCAGGTGCTTTTTGCTTGCAAACATGCAACAGGTCCGTTAAGGTCAGACCAGAATATGCTTTTAGGCCAGGCAAAGATTAACACTTGGCAGTCTGTAGGAAACACAGTACAAGGGTAAGACAGTCTGCACAGGACATCTCGATTAAACAGCTATTCTTTTTGTGAAGATTCTCTGCAAATGCGCCAGTTATTGCATATGCCTGGTCAAGTACATACTTCCTCCAAGGAAGGGTTTTCAGACTCCTAACCACCCCTCTGTTTTAAAATTTCTAGGATTTTCCAAATGAGACATCTTCAGGAGGTGACCATGAGGACCCTTCCCCCTATCGAAATTTGTGTCCTCGGTAACTGCTTCCTGGGGGGAGGGGTCCAAGTGCTTCCTCTTACACTTCTTTTTCTGAGGGACCTCCTCAGGAGGATAATCTGGGGAGATATCAGAAGATGACAACCTGGATCTTGTGACCCTGAGATTTCAGCACTCACTGTCCCAATGGAGAGGCAGGAGGAATAACCAAGCTAGAAGGGGTACCTGTTCCGAGGAGGAAAGCACCAACTGAGTCACCATGAGAGCGCCCTCTCCATAGCCTTGAAGGCCGGCTCCCCTGAAGAGGGAGGGGAGCCCAGAACTGAAATACAGTGCCGAACTAACTCCAGCCGAGACCACAAGGAGCAGGGATGGTTCCAAAAAACCTACTCTCAAGACCTGTCCCCCAGAACTGATAGGGTAGCTATGGCTCCAGGAGGTCTCCAGTTCCTGGTTCCAAAAATATGAATAACTCCGGAGCTGGTCCAGTCAGTTCTGGGAGATCTGGAACAGATGACTCAGACTCTGAAGAAGGTTAGAGGAGGAGTAGTTTGTGGAGTAAAAGAAGTCTTGATTCCAAGACCCAAAAGGGTCGAAACTAAAAGGGGGTCCGACAGTCCTCTAGCCCATAGAATTTTATTCACCAGCCTCTTCACACCAAGTTCAGACTTTTGATGGAGCGACAGATGAAGTAGAGGGCGACTTAGGCCTCTGCAGAAAAACTTCTGGAAGCTCCCCTGCAAATGAGTCAATTGCAGGTGAATAAGTTGTCCTAGGAAAAATGTCCTTAGTCACACTAGGTAGAGCAGTCATCATTTCCTGCATCAGGGCCTTCAAAGTCAAAAGACATTAAGTAGCAACTGGCACTGGAGTACTTGTCAACACTGGTGTCTTACAAGCAGAGGCCTGTGGTTCCGTAGACAATTTCAGAACTGAGGGTTTCAATTTCTTTGCTTTCCAAACAGATGGAGAGGTTGGAACAGAGAGACTTCTTTTCTTTCCTTTGTCCACAGAAGGTGAGGTCGAAGGGGAGGAAATAACAGTTTTCGTTTTGCCCACAGAAGATAAAGCTTCACTAAATGCTGAAGGAACAAGCCTTTCAAAATAAGCTTACTGTGCCTTTCGACAAGGGTTTGATGGCTAAAAACATGCCATATGCTGCAGTCCTCTTGTAAATGGAAGAGACCTAGGCAATAAGACACAGAGAATGAAAATCTGATGATGGAATTTTGTGGCCACACTACGGACATTTTTTAAAGCCACAGGGGCCCTTACCCTTCTCAGCCATGCCAACAAAAGGAGATACAGCTGGAAGACAGCCACTTACACTCGCACTCACACAAAAGATTTAGAGATACTAGCAGAGTGGAAAAAAGACTTTTTTTTTTTTTTGAAAGAGAGGGGAGAAGAAAAAGAAACCATCAACAAGGACAGTCAGAGAGAGTACACAAATGTGTACAGAGAAGGGAAAAAACTAGCAAGAGAGAGGGAGGGGGAAAATCTATCAACGATGATAGTTAAGAAAAATACACAAAACATGTAAATGGAAAGAGTATCAGCAATGATACTATAGAGTTACACTACGTCAGAAAAATTTAAGGTACAGTGATAAAGGAGAGAGACAGAGACAGAAAAAAACTTTGAGAAATAAAAGAAAGAATTTACCTAAACCCACTGAAACTTGACAATATTAGCAAAACGCTACCATTTCAAGATCTGAGGTAATTGTGAGAGACAAACTGTGGGTAGAGGTGAAGCTCGAGACTTTTTGGCTGGTGCAAGCTGTAGTAACGGCCAAGTTGGTTCCGATATCAGAACTGAACCCATCTGTCAGGGTTAAAATGAAGATTGACATCAGATGCACTGTTTTGCCTTAATCCATTACTTTGGTGACTTGAAGTCCACCAGGTTGAGTTGGCATGACCTAGCCTTAACAAATACAAACTGAGCTGGAGCCAATATCTGATGGTTTCCTATGTCACGGTTTACCATATCCATGATTAGTCTCGTACCTAAAGCCATGGAAAGAATAAATCAGGCTTTATGTATCTGTAGTTTCCAGGGTCCACAGATAGCCCTTCCTTGTGAAGAGGGATAACACTTGTAGTCCTCCATTTGTTTAGAATGCAACTTGTTTGGTGGCTCTGGCTAAATAATGATTCTAGTGTACCAGACAGGTTATGTTTGATGCTATTAAGGGCTCATAGATGCAGTGCTTTTGGCCTTGGAAAGCACTTTTAGGACCTGTTCCCTAGTGATAGCTGGGGGAGTTATAACTGGACATATTTCTTAAGAGGTGCCTTGTGATGAAAGTGGTTTAAAACTGGAGCTGAACTTATCAGCCAGTAGATTAACTATATCTTCTGGCTCAGCATGGACGGCTCCATTTACACTTAATTCGGCACATTGTTGTGCATTACTTTTGAAATTGCAGGCATAGCTGAAGAATGCTCTTAGCCTGAGAGGCTACTTTTACTTCAAATTTGGCTTTGGAGACTTAATTAGTTCCAAGATGATTAACATCAAGATTGATGAGGGAGTTCTTGCTTTGCTGGGCATTGCACATTTTCTGGATATGGCTTTCTTCCTTTTGTTATACCATCTATTTATGCTGGTACTCCACTGGAGTGGTTATACACGGAGACAATGTGAGTTGAGTCTACATAAATCTTCATAGATCTTACTGCAATAGTGTGTTTTTGAGGTCACTGAAGACAGTTATCATAACTTCTGCATCCGGGAAGCTTATTTTTAAGGGCCACAGCATATGTGGATCTATGTGCTTATCCTGTGGTGTGTGTAGCAGGTGTTGTTTGCTTCTGACAACCTGTTTGGCAGTTGTAGTGGTTTTATATGACAGCATTGCCTCCAGAGATAGTGTATACTAAGATCCAAACATACTGGATCAGTATTTTCAAATTAACTCATTATCAAAGAACATGAGACAATTTCTATATTTTCTCAGGATGCTCAAGTATATCAAGCTGGCTACAGGGACAAGAGAAAAGTCAGAAACTACGGATTTGGGTATTTCTATAGTGGACTACAGTAGGAATGGTACCAAGAGTGTACTTAAGTAAGGCTATGATTAGTGGCTTTTTTTTTTTTTTTGCTCTTCTTATGTACAACGACTGTACAGGCAGTCTCCGGGATAAAGATGAGATGTGTTTTTTAGTCTGTCCTCAAGTCAAATTTGTATGCAAGTCAAAACACGTACATATGGTTCTTATTAAAATGTCACAGTCAAATGTTTGCCTCAGTCTGGTATTTATTTTACTTTTCTTTGCATATAAAACACATTAAAAATACTTCCAAATAAAAAAAAAAAATCTTAAACATAATACTGTAGCTATGCTTCCCTACTTAACAAAGCTGGTTTAAGGCACCTTGTTATTAAATGCAGTGTTTATGAGGACTTTTGGTGCTTCCTTATTATAGTGGCCTTGGCAATACAGTTATGTAAAGAGTAAAGCGAAATACTTACGTAAAGACAGCGATACCCAGGAACAGTGAGAACTCACATAAATTCATATAAATACACAAACATCATAAACAGTATCAAGAATTACATTTCTTACACTATATGTATACATATACAGTAGTTGAAAAAGATTACAGAATGAGGAATGAGGGTCCTAAAAATGTAGGGAAGAAGAAACACTTAGCAATTTCAGGAGGTCTACAAATATATTTAGGAAAGTGTTTCAGAAGGAAAGTTTCTGAAGCAATACGAGATACACAAAAGGGATGTGTTAAATAAGGAATGCAAATTGGCAGTGTCTGCTAGTAGAAAAAGGCAGCTTGTGTTTTGTAGAAAATCCAAAGTTGTAAGTTGAACAAGTTGTTTGCCTTTGTATAAATATGGGGGGGGGGGGTTAAAGATACTGTATTATACCGAAACCATTTTATTGAAAGCATGTGAAATGGAATGCCATTGCCAAATAATGTGTTGAGAGTAACACCACTATCCTTTTTACATAATAGTGAATCTCTGAAGTAGGTACAATATACACAATATGCATAATCCTTCAACTGTATTGTCCTACCAATTTTGCCAAGGCCGCTATAAGGGAGTACTGGCCTTTTTCACACACACAAACCATACCTCTCACTGTACAGATTTTCACAGAATGTCCAGATTTTTGCCACATATTTTTGGTCCATTTTTCATAAAATTGTGGTTGTCTAGCAAAAGTAGTGGCAAATCATTAAAGACTGAAGTTAGAAAATAATGACAGACATTTGAGCTTCAGAATTCATCCCCTTCAGAAAATTCATGTTAATGCAAAACCTGTTCTACCAACTTTCTAAGTTTGTTAGAGCAATATTTATTAAAATTGTCCCTATTTTGGGGCATTTGTCCCACATTTATTTATGGCTTTGTCAAGATTTCTTGCTCTAACAGGTTTACAGGTATGACACACACACTCTTAACCCTACTTTACCTATTCCATAACTAACCGCCTCCCCTTACGCAACCACCCACCTCAACTCCTGCCAAAGGATCTCTCTCTCTCACACACACACACACACACACACACACACACACAAACACATACACACAGATTTGGGCAACTGGAAATGATGTTAGAGATATCTGAATTAGGGGCAGATTAAGACTATTTTTTTTTCACATTATTTCCAACATTGTGGCAGCCAGTTAGTATCTATGGGTTGTCAGCATGTCAGACGTCCATAACCCGGGGACTGACTGCCTGTATAGGAGAATTCAATGAGTATACAACAGCTTTGCTTAGATGCTACTTGGGTAAGAATTGTGATATTAATCGAATCTTGTGGAGCAATCCCTAGTGCTTATCAGACAAAAAAAAAAAAAAAAAAAAAAAAAATTCTCTTGTTTTCCTGCCTTACTGAACTAGAGTAGTCCAGTTTCAGAGTTGCTGATCCCTGGGCTTTGTTTTTAGTTCCTGTTACTGATCCATTGCCTTATTAGGAAGGAGGGAAGTTTCTTTGCTTACCAGTGGGAGTGGGAAGCACTGAGCGGCCTTTTTGTCCGATTTGGTGAAGTTTCAGCCAGAAACTAGTAGTCCATTGGTCGCTTTTTCAGCCCCTGCTATAAAACACGCTAAACACGTTTTCCAGCTTGTACCAACTCAGCACAGATCCTCGTGGTGGCCTGCAGAGTGATCCAAGCAGCAGAGAGCTAAAAGAGTGACTTTCTACCAGATATAAGTATTTTTGTGGCTTTCCCACTGTTATTAAGCTGTTTTACTGCTACTTTAAGTGATTTCTGCATTTTACACTGTTTATTGCACTTTAAGTTACTAATTGTAATTGTTTCTGTAGGCTACACACTAAAGTGCGCTAGCCAATTTACAGCATTTATAGCATTTACTGTCTGTTTTTTTCCTTGTCTCTGTAATAAAACAAAAAATCTCTTGTTTTCCCGCCTTACTGAACTAGAGTAGTCCAGTTTCAGAGTTGCTGATCCCTGGGCTTTGTTTTTAGTTCCTGTTACTGATCCATTGCCTTATTAGGGAGGAGGGAAGTTTCTTTGCTTACCAGTGGGAGTGGGAAGCACTGAGCAGCCTTTCTGTCCAATTTGGTGAAGTTTCAGCCGGAAACTAGTAGTCCATTGGTCGCTTTGGGCCAATTCCTAGCTCCTTTCAGCCCCTGCTATAAAACACGCTAAACATTTTCCAGCTTGTACCAACTCAGCACAGATCCTCGTGGTGGCCTGCAGAGTGATCCAAGCAGCAGAGAGCTAAAAGAGTGACTTTCTACCAGATATAAGTATTTTTGTGGCTTTCCCACTGTTATTAAGCTAGCGACTGCACTGTTTTACTGCTACTTTAAGTGATTTCTGCATTTTACACTGTTTATTGCACTTTAAGTTACTAATTGTTGCAAATTGTTTCTGTAGGCTACACACTAAAGTAGCCGATTTACAGCATTTATAGCATTTACTGTCTGTTTTTTCCTTGTCTCTGTAATAAAACAAAAAAATCTCTTGTTTTCCTGCCTTACTGAACTAGAGTAGTCCAGTTTCAGAGTTGCTGATCCCTGGGCTTTGTTTTTAGTTCCTGTTACTGATTCATTGCCTTATTAGGGAGGAGGGAAGTTTCTTTGCTTACCAGTGGGAGTGGGAAGCACTGAGCAGCCTTTCTGTCCGATTTGGTGAAGTTTCAGCCAGAAACTAGTAGTCCATTGGTTGTTTCTTTCAGCCCCTGCTATAAAACACGCTAAACACGCGTTTTCCAGCTTGTACCAACTCAGCACAGATCCTCGTGGTGGCCTGCAGAGTGATCCAAGCAGCAGAGAGCTAAAAGAGTGACTTTCTACCAGATATAAGTATTTTTGTGGCTTTCCCACTGTTATTTAAGCTAGCAACTGCATTTCGCCTGTTTTATTGCTACTTTAAGTGATTTCTGCATTTTACACTGTTTATTGCACTTTAAGTTACTAATTGTTGCAAATTGTTTCTGTAGGCTACACACTAAAGTGCGCTAGCCGATTTACAGCAATTACTGTCTGTTTTTTCCTTGTCTCTGTAATAAAACAAAAAATCTCTTGTTTTCCGCCTTACTGAACTAGAGTAGTCCAGTTTCAGAGTTGCTGATCCCTGGGCTTTGTTTTTAGTTCCTGTTACTGATCCATTGCCTTATTAGGAAGGAGGGAAGTTTCTTTGCTTACCAGTGGGAGTGGGAAGCACTGAGCGGCCTTTTGTCTGATTTGGTGAAGTTTCAGCCGGAAACTAGTAGTCCATTGGTCGCTTTGGGCCAATTCCTAGCTCCCTTCAGCCCCTGCTATAAAACGCTTAAACGATTTAGCACGGAGTTACCACTGTTGCACACAAGAGCAGCGGTTAAACAAGGTTAAACTATTTGGGCCATCTAAATTCCACTCTTCCAATTTTCCCTTAAAACTACCTTCCTCGAGCTGTACTGCTGATCTAACCAGCATATCCTATAACTGAAAAGTTCATCTCTACTTGATTCCCAAGTAGACTATTCTCTATCTGTAAAGCCTAGCACTTACTCCTACAGTACTTGCACCTTGATAAAGCACTCTTATTATAGATAGTACCCCACCAGCCTAAAACCCACTTCCCCCGTAGTCCTTTGAAAGTCTCTTTATCTACTACTTCTAGTATGTCGAGGGATCAGTTGCTAGTGTCCTCTCCAGCTCAACTGGTGAACCTGGGAATATTGAGGCAATGTTACAACTGCCTCATGTACACAGACAATCCTCTCCTTCTCCCACAAAACACAAATACATGCGAGAGATGCAACTATACGGCCAAACTGGAGGCTGAGCTCTCTCAACATAGGACTGGCAAGACCAGACAGGAGGAGAAGGTAACCACACACAATACATACCCAGTCACACATGGTACCATCACAACTTCAAATCATACACATACTCACACAAAGACATACTCGGAGGCTCTGATCAAAATTTACCAAAACAGGAGAGGCCACCAAAGCAGACACCCAAACAACTACCACCTCACGACCCAACACATGCAACACATAGACCACACAGTCAGAGTGTCAAACAGTCACAGCCCTTAAGGCCAAACAAAATGCCAGACACACTTGTCATTGGTGATTCCATAGTCAGACACACTGACGCACCAGACTGAGTAAAGAGAAGGTCACAGTAAGCTGCCTGTCAGGCGCTAGAATCCGCCACATAACGCAAGCACTCAGGTCTCTCAACAGCAGGTACAGTGCGACTCAGTCATTGTCCACGCTGGTGTCAACGACCTGAGACGCACCTCCTTGGACTACATGAAAAGGGACATCGAGGAGCTCTCTGATTATGTAGCCCAGGCAGGTATGACCCTGACCTTGAGCAGTATCCTACCTTCACCTAGAATGATGCCACAATACAGTGATAAGATGATCAGCTTTAATAATTGGCTTAAATTCTGGTGTCATTCAAAGGGGATCCAATGTCTGTCTGCCTGGGATGACATGCTGGACAAGCCACGCTGTCGCAAGGGACGGCTTGCACCTGTCACCCTGGGCTTCCGGATATTGGCAAAGGCTCTTGCCACCCCATAGTGCCTTTTTAGGCAAGGCTCAAATTCTAAACCTACCACCCTAGAACACCAAAAAGGAAAAACTAAGGGTAATGCTGCTCAATGCCAGAAGTCTCAATCTCAAGATGCAAGGCCCTTCTCAATATGGAGAACATCGATGTCTGTGCTGTGACAGAAACCTGGTTCAAGGCTCCTGAGAGCACTCCAGCACTAACAGGTTTCACCTCATATCATGCTCCGCCCCAAAATCCGGACAACACCAAGAAAGGAGGGTGGCCATATTCATAAAGGACACCCACACCGCAAGGTTGGTGGCAACGCATGATGCATCGGAGACCATCCAGGTGCAATTAACCATAGGCAAGACTGCTCTGCAATTTGTAGCATGTTACAGGCCACCCTCTCAAACTCAGGAACCTCACATGGCCTTCCTGAAAACATTGAGGGGATAAATGTATCTCCAAACACCATCATACTAGGTGACTTTAACTACCCTAATATAGACTGGGAACACTACTCAAGCCAACACTCTAACCCAAAGATTCCTGGAGTTCATAAACTCAAATGCCATGGAACAACTAGTCACCATCCCCACAAGAGGAGAAAACATACTTGATCTCATCATCACGAACATGGGATCAAAATGTTCAACACCGGAAGTATACCCCTCACTGGTGAGATCAGATCATAAACTAATCTCGCTGGAGGTCCTCATCCCGCCCCACCTGAAACAAAAGACCACAGTGAAAAACTTCTCAAAAGCCGATTTCACACTTCTAAAAACTAGTGTGGTCTCCTTTAAGGCCCCTGAGCCAGTGGTAAACATTACTCAAACCGCTGAATCACTTACAAATGCCTTCTACCAGCACCTACAGGACTGCATGGATCAGGCAATCCCAAACAAAACTAAGACTCTCTGTACCAAAGGCAAGCGTCCAGTCTGGTGGACCCCAGCCATAAACAAGCTCTACAACAAAAGGAGGAAGCTACTACAAGATAGAGCAAAATCCTTGAAAGGTAAGACACCTTTGATCATTATAAGTAAAAACTAAGAGCTCTCATAAAATCATCCAAGGCAAATTTTGAGAGAAAAATCGCCAAGGACTCTAAAGAGAATCATAAGGCCTTCTTTAGCTATGTTAGAAACCTAGGAGGAAACTCCCAGATATGCTCAGAATTAGTTCAAAATGATGTGAAAATTACTGAACCTACACACATTGCCAACATACTGGCTGACAGGTTCAGTGCAAACTTCTCCCCTCCCCCAAAAGGAGAGATATCTATTCCAGAGGATTGTAGCCCCCAAACATCTCCAACGCCCAGGTGAGAACTGCCCTCACTAAGGCAAAAACACAGCATCCATGGGACCGGATGGTGTCCCCGGCTGTGTGCTTCATGAACTCAATGAGGAATTAAACCCACAGTTAGGACAGCTGTTTAATCTTAGCCTCACCTCAGGATACGCACCCAAGGAGTGGACTGTGGTCCCACTTCATAAGGGCGGTGCCTCCACAGACCCTGGAAATTACCGCCCCATTAGCTTGACAAGCCTTATCTGCAAAGCCATGGAGAGGATCATAATGGAACTCATAAATAAAGACATAGGGAACTTGCAGACTTTGGATCCAACTCAGTTTGGCTTTGTCAAAGGCAGATCCTGCCTCTTAAACTTGGTTGACTTTTTCGAGACAGTCACCAAGGCCATTGATGAGGGAAAGGCAGTCCATACAGCCTACCTCGACCTGGCAAAGGCCTTCACACAATACCCCACTCAGGTATCATCGAAAAACTCATCAGCTTGAATGTAAACCCATACATCACAAGATGGGTTGCAAACTGGCTAAGTGACAGAACCCACAGGGTCAGAGTTGCTGGAGCCATGTCAGACTCAAAGCCTGTCACAAGTGGTGTCCCACAGGGCTCAGTCCTGGGTCCACTTGTTCGGCATCTACTTTTCTGAAGTACAAGCAAACACAGGAGGGTTATGGCTGACAAAGTTTGCAGATGACTGGGTTGCAAACTGGCTGAGTGACAGAACCCACAGGGTCAGAGCTGCTGGCGCCATGTCAGACTCAAAGCCTGTCACAAGTGGTGTCCCACAGGGCTCAGTCCTGGGCCCACTCTTGTTTGGCATCTACTTTTCCGAAGTACAAGCAAACACAGGAGGGTTATGGCTGACAAAGTTTGCAGATGACTGCAAACTGGGCGCCATAGTAGAAAACACATCTGACACAGATATCCTTCAGAAGGGTCTCACAGAAACGGATAACTGGTGCCAGAGCCACGGCCTAAAGTTAAATGCCAAAAAATGCATAGTCATACCTTCGGGAAAAACAAGGTTACCCCTAGCTACCAAATAGGTGGCAATCCACTGAGCACAGAAGAAGTTATCAGGGACCTGGGGACCCAGGTTGATAGTAGTCTGTCATTCGACACCCATGTAGCTAAAGTAGTTAGGAAGACCTTCTACATTGCCCACCTTATCATGAAGGGATTCTCATCTAGATCAAGGAGGTCATAGTCTCCCTTTACTCATCACTCATCAGACCAATGATTGAGTACAATGCCCCATTCGAATGTATCTGACCCGACACTTGCAGCAGCTGGAGAGGCCACAAAAGTTCCTCACCAAAAGGATAAAGGGTCTCAAAAATCTGTCCTATGCTGCCCGACTGAAAGAACTCCAGCTCTATTCAGTCGCGCTCAGAGGTGACCTTTGCCTAACATACAAGGCCATGTCAAACCCAGATTTGATGAATATGCTTCACCTCAAAAATCTAGATCCATCAGAGCCACAAGGGCGGAGACTTAAACCTTGACACGGCTATTAATAGGACGTGCTGGAGGGATAGATTCATCACCCAAAGACTCCCTATGCTGTGGAACAAAACATGTGAGGCAGAGCACGCTGGCCTTGTTCAAGAGAAATCTTGACCAATGGATGGGAGATCGCAGATATACCCCAGGGATTACCTCAGTGTCACTGCTCGACAGAGGCACAGAAAAATAATGGGTATAGTTCCCCATACTAAAGGGGTGGCCTAAGCCACAAAACGATGGGCTAGGCTTGTAAATGCCCTCGGGCAGATAGCCTAGTATGAACCTATGAACCTATGAACTGGGCGCCATAGTCGAAAACACATCTGACACAGATATCCTCCAGAAGGGCCTCACAGAAATGGATAACTGGTGCCAGAGCCATGGCCTGAAGTTAAACGCCAAAAAATGCATAGTCATACCCTTTGGGAAAAACAAGGCTACCCCTAGCTACCATATAGGTGGCAATCCACTGAGCACAGAAAAAGTCATCAGAGATCTGGGGACCCAGGTTGACAGTAGCCTTCGCTTGACACTCATGTTGCTAAAGTAGTTAGGAAAACCTTCTATATCACCCACCTGATCATGAAGGGATTCACATCTAGATCAAGGGAGGTCATCGCCCCCTGTACTCATCACTTATTAGACCTATGATTGAGTACAATGCCCAATGTATCTGACCAGACACCTGCTGCAGCTTGAAAGGCCCCAAAAGTTCCTCACCAAAAGGATAAAGGGTCTCAAAATATGTCTTATGCTGCCCGACTGAAAGAACTCCAGCTCTATTCAGTCTCATACCGCTTGCTCAGAGGTGACCTGTGCCTGACATATAAGGCCATGTCAAACCCAGATTTGATGAATATGCTTCACCTCAAAAAATCTAGATCCCTCAGAACCACAAGGGCGGAGACTTAAACCTTGACACGGTTATAAATAGAACGTGCTGGAGGGACAGATTCATCACCCAGAGACTCCCTATGCTGTGGAACAAAATCCCGGTACATGTGAGGCAGAGCACCTCTCTGGTCTTGTTCAAGAGGAATCTTGACCAATGGATGGGAGATTGCAGATATACCCCAGGGATTACTTCAGCGTCACTGCTTGACAGAGGCACAGCAAAATGATAGGCATAGTTTTTATTCAACTAAAGGTGGCGAAAGCCACATAACTATGGGCTAGGCTTATAAATGCCCTTGGGCAGATAGCCTAGTATGAACCTATGAACCTATGAACTACGTACTCAGAAACTCTTAGGAGTGTTTTATAGGGAAATTTAGATCCTATGCAGCTACGCCCATACAGAGCACTAACAACTGCCAGTGAATGATGATCATCTTGCAAATGTGATGACTCTATACCAGCAGAGAAACTGACTAAGCAGACAAAATAGCACACTAGCCAATCACAAAAGCACAAATGAAGCCTTCATTTGTAATTCCAAAGCTCAGAACAGACCAGGCTACCACCCTTTGCTGTAACTACAGTGCAGACCCAACATTTCATAGTATAAAATCACACAAAGGTGAGCCCAAAGTCAGGAACTACAGAACAGGCAACAAATTAACCAGGAAACACTTGAACAAAATAGCTACAGTACAGAAAAACAGCAGTTAAGATCAGTGAAAAACAGTAGCACTTTTCATGATGCAAGGCAGAAATACAATGCACAATTCAGCTATATAGTTGCAGCAAAAAAGTAACCTATTGATCTGTGCTGGGATGGCACTGGACAGCAGCAAGACAGCAGGTTTATATAGGCAGAGAACCTAAGTAGACAAAATGGCTATTGGCCAATCACAAACACACTCAAAGCCTTCTTTTGTGATTCCCAAGCTCAGAACATACCAGGCTACTCTATACTGTCACTGGAAAGCAGACCTAACCTTTCTTAATGTAAAAGACACACACAAGGGTGAATCAAAAGTGTGGAACCTACAGAACAGCCAACAAAATTACCATCAAACACTTCAATGAACAAGCTGACTACAGTGCAGAAAACCAGCAGTTAAAAGTGGAGAAAAGCAGCTAGCAGACCAAATCACCCAATTGGGGCCAAGGCAGCAAATATATGGTCCTACAACTTAGATATACATGGTATCACGAGTAAGCATGTTTTTTGACCAGCAAACAGTAGTAACAGAACCGCTCCTCATCTAGAGAGTAGGCATGTTTATTAGGTGAAGACACTGCATATTTAGCAAAGTACGGGACATTTGCATCAAAAAGATTAATAAATCAAGCATATTTTAATTATTCTGTTTTTCTTGGTTAGATATTGTTGACTAACAAGTCAATCAGTTCATATTTCAGAAGCTGATATTTAGACGTTACTGCTTACAATGTAAGGCCCTCTGGCAACAATAATAACTATACAATACGATCAGAATGTTGTAAGCCAGACTTGTAAATTAGAACTCATCATGTATGCAGTTTTATTTTCCTAGCTTTAAATTTTTTCATGTTGTTTTGTTTGTTCCTTGTCTGAAATAAAATAAAACTTACAAAAGTATCCAGTCATACAATTAGCATTGTATCAAAAATGTTCTATTGCTTTTAATGGTAGAAGCCAAGCTAATTTACTTTGTATTTGTTTTCCAGGGCAGAGCACTGATCTCTGTGGACCATTTTCAGACTCAGCCCATGAACAGTGTCTGTTTAAGTGACTTGCTCAGAGTGCCATACTGTTAGGAAACGGAAGCTGAGGGAATCAAGCCTTGCTCCACTGGACCACAGGAAACAGCTTGGTAACAGCTCCTTAATCCTCAAAGTCAGCTGTCTTTTTGAAGGACAACCGGAATTCAGAAATATCACTACAGATCATTTAAACTGCCTACAAGTAGATTAATATACATGATATATAAAAAACACAACTTTTAACCACAATGAGGAAGCCTCAATTGCATGTCTCAGAATCTCAATTTTCTACCATTAGCATCCCTCTAATGGCAGTGGTGTTTACACTGGTGACCAATGCATAACACAGGCAAAGGCAACCATACACAAACACACACGGACTCAAAGGCACACTCAACCAATTCAAACCCACAAACAATCAACATCCTATCTAACCCTTCTACTGCAACCACCCAGGCTGGTATACATATTCATCCTACAGTAAACTCTCAGTTAACCGGAACTCAAGGAACCAGAACAAAAATCGAAGAAATAAGTACAGTATGAACAATTCAGTTCATGTGTTGCACTCTTTTCCCCCTGCAGAAATGTACCTTATATTTTTTAGAGTTTTAAAAAGGAAGATACAAATAAATTCCCTCTCTCCCCAACATGAGAACAAGTCAAACCAAACAAGCCAAATTGCTAAAATGTCAACAGTCGCGCCATACTCATTTTGTATCAGATTGCACACTCTCCGATCTACTCTCTCTGCAACTTTCATACATCTCTCTGATCTCTCAAACACTTTCACTTTCATACATACATTCCCTCACACACTCTCTGTATTCAGTTCATTCAATTCCAATACACGCAGTATGCCACTGAAAACCATTCTGTGTGCCATGCTTTCTAGAGGAAATACAAGTTTGAAATATTATTATTCCAGCCAGGACTTTACTGTATTTCAATATTACAACCAAATCACAGTGTTTATGGTATAGGGTACAGTATTAGTCAGGTCTATTTTTAATAGTAACTCTCAAGCAACCAGAAAGTACACTTATCTGGCATCTACCAACCTCCATGGGTAGCAGTTAACGGAGAGTTTACTGTATTTCATCCATGACCCTACAGACACACTGCCACTTCCACACACATTCAGACACTCAAACATATCCTACCCACACTGAACTTACCTGCACTGAGACTTCTTCCACTGAAGTCAATGGCTGACCACAGTCTTTTGACTGTGTTAAATTTTTCGTCGACTGTGGTAACTTAATTTAATCACAGACATTTCCATAACAGAACACATGGCTACTTAGCATTAGCCACTTCCCACGATTGCCTCACTACCATGGCTGGTAGGATCACCTTCCTGGGAAATTATTTCAGTAGGGCAGTTTCTCAATTGGAAAGGGTTAAACGTCTCTGTATAGTCTTTAGTCATAAGCATTCTCTAATTTAAACCACCGCCAACAGCAGGATCTCTCCTTAACTTGCAAAATAATCAAGTATGACAGTTCTATGATCATTATTTGCTAGTAGTAGGTTAAAAAATTTGAAGTGAGATGTGTAGGACTTGTTCCCACAATTAACACCACTTATAATTCAAATTAAGGAGTTGGCATTTAAGAAGTCTTGGCAGTACAAAGTGTTACATTATAGTCCCAGTCAAACCTTTGCTACATTTCTCTCTCCTATGATCACAGTATAAGTCTCCAACTTATGTTCATCCAAACAGTCCAGATAATTTTTGGTACCTGTAGATGTTCCTGATGTTCCACAGAAAGCATTAAACTACTGTGCTGTAATTTCCCATTACACAAATGGAGTTTATCCACAGCTTGAACATTAAGTGTACTGTCCAATAAGGACTACAACACAAATTATCAATTTGCTTTTAACAAACCCTGATGATCGCACGAGCCCATTTCAGTCAACATCTTTCAATTTCTAACCATAGGTGAAGTGAGGGATCCATCTCACCCTTTTAATAACAGGCTACACAACCTCACAGTAATATAACAAAATGTACAGTCAAATCTGTTACACAGAACTGCTTCAGACATTCATGATTATATTAAAGATAACCCATTGTACACATAAAGCAGGTTCTCTCAACACTGGCATTGGCAGAATTAAGAGGTAAGTAACTAGGGAACCTGCACATTGATTTCACTTTAATATTACCCAGTCCTTTGTTACTTTTACCTACTACTTTTTTCAGTTATGTATCTCAAAGTTTTACTTACTTCACTACCCTCGAGTCACACTTTTTTAGTTGCAAATTATTAATCTTATACTTAGGCAACTTCCCTTCCAGTTCAACAGTTTTGATTTTGACAGCTTAGTCTTCTAGATTAGCTTAAAATCTCCATTCACTTACTGCTGCATGAAACTTGCAAGTCATGGCATTCTCACAGTTGCAGATACAATTTCCAGCATACCCTGGAGTACACTGCTGCATGAAACTTGCAAATCATGTATCTGCAACTGTGAGAATGCCAACTTCCAGCATACCCCGGAGTACATCTTCAAAAAATAAAACAATACATACAACATTCAGAACGCTACAAAGTCTGAATAGTGAAATCAGGAATGGTCTACTAAGTCACAGCTTTACAAATTTCCTTTTCCAATGCCTCATTGAAGAACACTGCAAAAGCAGTTGGTCCCCCCAGCCCCCAATCAACCAGCTGAATGAAACCATGGGCCTTTCGAGGATCTCCCAGCATCAAAGCATGAATTAGTGTAAGAAAGCTAGACTTCTGGAAACATTATACATCCCCTAAGAACCCCCAACCTGTATGGTGCAAAAGAAAGAGAGCTGGCCTAACCTGAAGAAATCCTTTGTCTTGTTATTGTATCCCAAATGGTGCAGTGCAGGTTCACCAGACAGAACAGCAGATGCTCTTGTGAATTCTGAGGGTGTTTTTTAAAGGAAGGCAACTTTCTGTTTCAGAGTAATTTCTGACATAACCTGCACCCACAGTAAGTCTGTCCTTGCAAAAGAATGTTTAAGAGGCCTTCAACTTTGAAATCTTCCTGGACGAAATTACTCTAACCAGAAATTGAGTTCGAAGGTAACAAAAGAATGTACATCAAAAGAAACCTGACAAAAGGAACCAGTTACATCTTTCTAATCTCTCAGGAAGGGCTTAACAGTAGTAAGTGGAGCCAAAGAAGGTTTCCCTAATAGAAAAGGGCTGCATTTCCCAATCCCAAAGTAACATGGACAATAGGGACCAATATGCAATCTAGCAAAGTTTTAGGACAAATTATGACCCACTAGTTGAGCCAGGTTCTTTACTACTGGCAGGCAAATCCACTTGCCACTAAACCTTTCAGGAAAAGCTTAACAGTAAAAAACAAACTAATGTTTTCACAGGAGACAAGATATGCAATGTACAACAATGTACCTTAGAAAAACAGTACAACAAATAAAGACCCGACAGTTGGACCAGGTAGTTTAACATAACTGTCAGAAAGAACAAAGTATCTCCCAAGGGCAGGTGAACCTAATGGAAAAACTGATTCAAAAAGAAAACTTTTCCTAGCCTTCTGCAAAATTCTAACACCTCCCAAAAACAAGTGTCCTGTGAGAGAATAAAATCTCAAAAAACACTTTCTGAAAAGCATACGCGGGAGATACCTATTCTAATGGAAGAAATTGTTGCAACAAGAAAGGCTTTTTCAGAAGACTAGGGAAAGTTAACTCAGAAAGAAAACAGTGTCCTGTGGGAGAATAAAAACTCAAAAACATTTTTTGAAAAGCAGCAGAATGAGAGAGAAGGATGCATGGGCCTGCACTAAAACCAGGACAAGAACTTTTCCCTGAATTCCTTGAAGGGCACTGGAAGCCACCACAATGCAAGCTGTAAAAAGAGAAAAAAAAACAGCCCGTCTCAGCCATCTTTGGGCTACCTGAACCAGCTTTACCCTTTTTCTCTCATGCCTGCAAAAAAACTTTGAAATGAGGTGGACAGGAGAGAAAACCTGCAAATAAAAGTCTGTCATGATATCCTGTGGTCTTGTCCAAAACACTGACCGTAGCAAATTTCTGTGATGGATGAAGGGTCCCATCCAAGCAGTCTGAAAATCAATACTGAAAAGGCAAAGCACTCTGGCTTTGTCAGTCATGGTCTAACCACAAAGTGGTGTAAATCAGTTACCTGGACATTCCCTAAAGTATAAGGTCCCAAAGATTCATGTTTACACTCACAAAAAAAATTGTGCAGCCCTACTTGTTTATAAACTACACCACCGATATGTTAACTGACATTACCCACAATACTCTGCAAAACAAAAACTATTATGTCTTCACAGCTACAAACACCAGTAACGCCACTAAAATGCTGAGAAACCTCATCAGAGGAGGAAGCCAACCCCTCCAGAATGAAATGCCATCCAAGTGCATGCCCCATAGCATATCAAACATTTATGGTCAAGGAATGCAACAGCAATGAAAGCTCAAACTGATTGCCCTAATCCTCCTGCAGTGCCGAGATCCACCTTAAGATCTACCTGGTCAAGAGAGGAATCAGGAGAAACACTACATCCAAGTTGTCAAAATTCGAATCCTAAAAGTTCCTGAGGACAAGAATGCACACATGCACTCTAGCTATACAAGCTTACCTAAGGAATAATTTTGTCAAAAACTGTCCCTCCCATGGGCATTTCTGCAGACACATGGGGGATGCGGAGTAAGCTACCAAGAGCCCATGGGAGCTACTTTCTCGTCTTTAGATGCTTTCCCACTCTCAAAGGATTTCCTTAAGGGTAGCCCCGCAAAGGATCTCTGCTTCAGGACTTAATACAAAAAGGATGCTTCCTCCATACTCACCTGGAGTCAAGGGTCCAGCCAAGACTGTGGAGTCAGGAAACAAAAAAATCCTTCAATTTCAATTTTATTTAGTACCAAATAAAGAAAATGTGAAGAAACCTAACATCCCAATTTCATCCACGATTCTCAAAGAGAGTGTATAAAATGTGTATCACTATATTCCAAAGGTTCGCCAACCAACAAGTAAAGACACAAAATTTAATGAACAACAGTTATGGAAGTGTGTAACTATGAAATAAAAAATGAAAACAATAAGGTAGAGTGGAGAAGGAACCTGAGTAAAGACATTATTAATAATTACTAGAACAATTACTTTTTGTTACAACAGTAGAAAAAAAGGGTAACCAATGGATAGGAATTTTGAGATTACAATACAAGGTATACATCATATGTACCTTGATAAATACGTGAGATATCAACACAAAGGGCCACAGATGCCAAATGAATGCTAAATATGTGTCAAGTGATGAGAAAAAGAATGATAGTCATCACTTTTGTGCACTACCTAGACAGGGACAAAGGCTGTTAGCTGGTTTAATAATGATAAAGGCAATAAAAGTGAAGTAAATGGGAACAGGAATCCAGTTTAGGACTGTTAGCAGTTTACAAGAATGTCTTCTGATGGGTGCCTGATGGGCAAATAATATTCAGTTTTGTAAACCTTGAAAACTGACTAAGATGAGAACTTGAAAGGTGAAGTCCAAGTTTTATATTATGACATTTTCTTAGTGAGACTGGCTTCTTTGGATGAGAATTAATGGACTACTGGTGACATCGAACAGAAAACGCTACGTGTTGCTCAGTGGAGTTTGAGCCAGCCAAGCTCAAGCTACCATTGTGCTTAGCACCAGTAAAGCAGAGAAGACAGAATGTGGAAGCACATTTCCCCTGAGCGACAAAAGTGTGTCCAAAGGATCCTCCAAGGGGAAAGGACTACTCCCACTGAGGAGAGGTTACGCCACTTCCCTAGACCAAGCAAGCTGATTTACTCCCTACAACCCGAATCTCAACAGGGAATAGAAGGGATGACACAGATTCTTGGCTGGAGACCAATGGGCTACACAACTCTCACCCAGCATGGGAATGCCTGGTTTCACATCCCTATAACAAATGGGATGATTGCTCCACTACCAACCTTCAAAATAGGAAATGTAATGTGAGATATATTCAAAGGAAGCAGAGCTGACAGCCATTTATATTGGTCTGCCATGGTTTGGAAGTTTATTTAGGACATAGCTTCTGTTGTGGGGTACAAGAAGATTTAGCTGTTGTGCAATAGCGATATAGAAATGGTCAGAATTTGGTTGAAGATCAGTCTGCAGGGGAATTTGGATTTAGGCAGGGGTTGGTTGCTTGTCGGAAAATTTCAAGTAGCCATACATCCAGGTGTGCTACTCTTGCTGGCTGCTAAACAGAAAACATTATGCAGGTACATTTTTTTTACTCCTGCTAGTGAGGAAAGTGAATTTGCTCTAGAACAATTTTGGGATTTGCGAAATCAGACTGACAATTTACTATTCTAAAGCAGCTGGCTCAGAGTTCATGCATTTTCTGCAGCGGGCAATGCATGTTCATATCTAACTGGCTGTTAGGAGTTTCTAAAATCGTGTTAGGCTTTGTCTTTTTTAGTAATGTGCCTCGTCCCCACAGCAATAACCCACGATGAAATGTGTGTAATACACTAGGGTCTATGATTTCAAGATACAACTGCTTTTGTAAAGACAGGAAACTGCTGAGTATCAGGCAGTATTAGGGTCTGTTTATGACAAGGCTGGGATTAGATTAGTAAAAGCAAGTACCACAAACAAAATAATGAATCTTTAATAAATTCAAACACATGGTGAATAACTCCAAGGATGATTCAAGGCTTGTCACCAGACTCCAAAAGTTCTTGAGTAGTGTAACAGAGGGAACTTCACCATCCTGAAACCCTACCCCAACACTAGATTTCTGGTCCAACCCTACCCCAACACTAGATTTCTGGTCCACCCCCTGGTATAATATAACACCCTATAGGAGAAGCATTTCACTGACTAGCCCACACTATGCCAAAAATCAAAATAATACATGTCATGGACAAAACAGATGACTTTCATATGGAATCTCACTACTCTGTTCTTGAGAAACAGAAGAGCACCTCATAACCACTGAATGTACCAGTAGCTGAATATCCTCAAAGTACCACCTGTATGACATACACACAAAGGATCATAGGAAGTTACCAGGCTACTGGCCCAGAGGCCCTTATAAGCCTAGTCAAGAGTTTAGCCTATAAATAAAAATTACCAAAGGTAACCACAGTGTCAGCTATAACTAAAGAAAAAAAAAGTCCAGAACATACACTAAGCACCAGGAATCACTTTTAGTCAGCCAACTCTTCAGTAAAAGATGTTTTTATTCTTCCACATAAAAAACACACCGATTAGTCAATGTTTTAGTTTCACAAGCAATAAACCAAGTGAACTAAAAGCTGTTTATTAAATATTGGAGGTGGGACAGATAAAAAAAATACAAGGTTGCTTTAATGAATCTAAAATTACACCACTTCAAAACAAAAAAAGATTTCAGAAAAAATGGGTACTTGTCAGTTTGAGTCGAGTTTAACAAATGCTACAGCTAACAGCATCAAACATAGCTTATATATATATATATATCTATAAAAACAAAGACCACTGCATATCTTGGAAGGATAAGTATCAAAGGAGGAGCAAACATACCAGTCAACCCAGATTCACGTATCACACACAAATTTTATGTCTTTCTTTTAAAGCAAAAGAGGAGTGAAAAAGAAACCAATCTACAAAAGCAGAGGTCGCTCGATTGGTTGTTTCAGCCCGCCGGACATCCTCTTCCGGTGTTATTTCTCTTCCTTTTCAGAAGTTGATGCAGCTGCAGCTTTGTTTCTGTTGCATTACCTCAGCATCCCTTTGTTTCCTTGCTGCAGCAGACAATCCATCATCTTTGCGTTTCCCCTTAGTTGAATCTGAGGTTTTCTTCATGTTTGTCTGCCTTGCCAGGTCTCTCTGGTTTCCACAAGTCATTTTGTCTCCTCAGTGATGTATATCGATACTTTCCTCGATGGAAAAAAAAAAAAAGCTGTGTTGATGCTGTAGCATTTATTAAACTCGACCCATACTGACAAGTACCCATTTTTTTCTCGTTACTAGCATGTGCAACATGAAATTGTTTTTTGCTTTGAGGTGGTGGTATAATTTTAGATTCATTAAAGCAACTTTGTATTTTTTATCTCTCCCACCTCCAATATTTAATAAACAGCTTTTAGTTCACTTGGTTTATTGCTTCTGAAACTAAAACATTGATTAATCTGTGCCTTTTTTATGTGGAAGAATAAAAACAGCTTGTACTGAAGAGTTGGCTGACTATAAGTGATTCCTGCTGCTTACAGTGTATGTTCAAGAGTTTAGCCCATGTTTAGACAAATTAGCACTCAACGCCCCTGTCCATCAGGGATACGGGTGGAATCCCAGTGATGTATTTTCTATTTCCCATCCAGTTATCCAAGTTGTGCTTAAAATGGGTTAAAGAGATACTCTGCTGGACGTGGAGTGGGAGTCTATTCCACAGAAGGGGGTTGCTGGAACAAAAATCTGTCCTGCCAACAAGTCCTACTGTCACAGACCAGGCAGAGGCCGCACATGGAGGTTACCAGAGTGGAGCTTGACTTGCGGATATGCTGCAGTCACATCAAGGTGGGGTCTCAAATTGTCTTGTATGCCAGAGAGAGAGAGAGAGAGAGAGAGAGAGAGGTCATCTCTGAGGAGTCTGTATGAAACTGAGGAGTAGGATAGGGCTTTTAGCCTGTGTATGGTAGATTTTTGAGGCCCTGGATTGTCCTGGTAGGAACATCTGTGGTCTCTCCAGCTGCTGCATATGCTTTGCAAGGTACATGCCAAACAGGGCACTGTACTCCATAATGGGCCTCATAAGGGAAGAATACAGGGATGTTATAATCGCCTTGTCCCTGGATGAGATACCCCTACTTATGAGGTGGGCCATGTAGAAAGCTTTCTGTACAATGGAAGCAACATGGTGGTCAAAAGTCAGGTTGCTATCAATCTGGATGCCCAAATCCTGCACGACTGATTGCGTGCTTAGGACGTTATTTATCCGATAATTTGTGGGAATGTCACTCTCCCCAAAGGGGAAGAGGATGCATTTTTTGGTATTCAGCTTGAGGCCATGTTTCTGGCACCAATCATTTCTTTGGGTGAAAACCTCTTTGAGGGTTGTCAACATCACTAAGGGAAATGATGACAGTGCCCAGCTTGCAGTCAAACATGTATCTGCAAAAAAAGAGGTCATGGAACACATGCTGTGGGACTACAGTAGCAGAACATAGTCCAAATCCTATAGTATAGATCCACTACAATCATCCCTAGGATATGAAAGAGACAATGGATGAACAGATAATATCACCACATACGCATGCAGCTCATGGCCATCCCATTTGCTTTGCATACCTGTGGTACTGCTACAAATTTATGTAGGAAGTGGTGCTGCAAGCTTTACATTGTACACTTACTACATACAGTGCTAGTTTCCAAGAGCAGGTGGAACTACATATTCCAGTACATTGGTCCATTGCCTTCAATGGGCTAGACTGTTTCTTAGAAATTTCCACTGGCATTTCTATATCATCCAGTGCTGCAAGCCCGATTCCTGCTTTCAGATCAAAAGTACTGCTGCTGGATCCCACATCAGCCTGCATGACTTCAGGGAATCAGGAATATGTCTCATGGAATCATGAATGATATTAAGTGCTTAGGGTAATGTGTTACTGCAAGTGCACATCATTTTGGAAACCAGCCCTGGCTATAAAAGACAAGGTTACAGGGCCCTTAATGATGAAAGAATAGGCTACAACTGATGAATTTAATTTGCCTGAAATAGTGAGGACTTAGTATGTCAAGATTGTTGAGGTTTGAATGGGTGCAGGTACTGATGGTCTGAAATAAGTTGTGGACAGAGAAGAAGTTCTCCAGCTTTCCTGAAAGGGAGGTAACCAGCCTAGGCCAAAACTGTGTATATAAAAGAATTACATTTTTGAAGCATGAATGCTTTTTTAAGAGGTAATGCAGATGGTAGCATGGGAAGAGGTAAGTGATGTGCTAAAATTAAAAGCATTTTATTTCTTTCTGATTAATCTACAATGGTTACTTCTGGTATTCTCCAGGTTAAGGAACTCATCTCTTATATCAAGAATAGCAGCATTGGGTTTACTACACTGGAACTTGATGTTGCTGCTGTTGTTTTTCTTTCAGCTTTTCCCAGTTACGGGTCGCCACAGTGGAACTCTGGTCCGCTAATGATTGGCAGTAGATTTTTATGGTGCCAGTCTGACGTCCAACCTTCAACGAAGGCACGCCCATTCACACATCTTTCGAATGCCACTCTACCGCGGGGAGGACATGCAGACTCCACACAGAAGGCACTCCAACAGAGAATCAAACAGCAGAACTTCTTGCTGTGAGGCTACCGCTGCACCACTGCGGCTTCATACTACACTGGAACTTAATAATAAATTAAAAGTAAAGCATCACCATCTATTTTGACAGACCTATCTCTAAATGTTAAGCCCTACTCTGAGACAGGCATGTCTAGATGATGGTGGGCTGATCAATACTACTAAGTTAAGA
The DNA here is from genome assembly GCF_019279795.1 of Protopterus annectens. NCBI lineage: Eukaryota > Metazoa > Chordata > Ceratodontiformes > Protopteridae > Protopterus > Protopterus annectens. The sequence goes on from NC_056732.1 coordinate 819,970,856, forward strand.
CTATTTCTGTATTCCTTATCTGAAATACTTCAATTTAATTTTTATTCCTTTCACCATAAGCAGTTGGGCACTGGGAGAGGATGATCTATTCTATCATGCTTAAGAACAATTACAAAAAACAACTTAATTTAAATTAATGCAACAAGCTTGTCATAGTCCAGCTCCAAAGCAAATAAACTGTGGCTTAAATCCTTATTTTTCTAGAAAATAAATACCTTAAAACTTTATTGCACTTTCCAAGATGCCAGAAGCAAAGTAACTTGGTATGCTACTGCCTGCACCACATCATTAAAACCGTGTTACTTCGTTGTTAAAATCTCTACTTCGGACAAACCAGAGTCAAACTTTCTGCTATCTCCTTTACATCGTTTTCACTTCTGTGTCTCACACATCATTAAAATATTGGTATATATACGTTAACAAAAAAGCACAGGAAATTTCAGACCCTTGATTGAGTCTTTGTAATGATCTTTTAATAGTCCAAACAGATCTTGCAAAAGCAAGAGCCTCTATTCAGAAGTTAATTAATTTTTCAACAACCATATTAATCCAATTCAGGGTCTGGGAGAGCTAACGCCTAACCTAGCCTCCAGTCAACGCAAGGCAATGAAACTAATTTTAAACGGGGATGCCAACACATACTAACATGGCATGTACACCCAAGGGCAATCTGGATAATCATTAATTCACCCATACCACATCCTTAATATAAGGGAGGAAATGAAAATCAACTAAATCCAACATAAACTCCATAAATATAGACACCTCAAGCAACAGACAGTTATGGTAAACACCTAGGTCTGCCTCCCCCTTCAACCCACAGGGTAGCATGCTACTAAATTCAATTTTGTACCACAACACGTCAAAAAAAAATAATAAAGTAAAGCAAACATGTTTTACACAGAAATAGATAATTTTTTCTCTTTTTTCTATTCAACAGTTAACCTAGTCCATAGGTTCATAGATTAGTACTAGGCTAACTGCCCCTTGCGAGCCATTTTAAACCTAGCCAATTACCCCTTGTGAGACTCAAACCCTGTATTTGTGAGGCAAACACCTTAACCATTAGGCCACCCTCCCAACCCCCCAAACATTAGTTAACATGCAATGATAAACTGCAAATGCATTTAAATACACAACCGAGTAAAGATTGTTTTAACTTTGCTGTGGTTCACATACATCTTCCTCCAAAGATACCAGATGCCAACATGTGTTGCACTCCCTTTGTCAAAAGCAGAGATGACTTCATTCTTACAGTCCAGATAACTGGCAACCCACGGGAGGTCATACAGCTAACACAAGGACACCTTCTGCCACTACCCAGAAGTAAAGAATATGACAAACCAATAGGAAAATACTCTCACTTCTTGGGTAGGTAGAGGGTCAGCCATATAAAAACTCTCCTATAAGAGACTTCAGGCACAAGCACAATACAAAGAATGTGGAAGACCCATGTCTAAAATGCAGACTGCCCAGCCTCATAAACAAACTAGTACTAACGCCAGACACCGTGACATAGAAAGAGTGGGTAAATAACTTTATGCAGCTCTACTCTCCTAGCTGCTGGATGGAACTATGTACTGTTAAAATGCTATGTGCATATCCACTTGGATTCAGAAATGGGAAAAGGAGGAATCAAGATGTATTACCATTTGTTGCATCATCTGGCCACATACTGCAAGTAGGGAGAAAAATGTTGATAGTATCTAAACAGACTGACATCGCCAGTCTAATGAAGTCATTATTACCAAAGACAATGAGACTTTGCCTCAAATAAATCATGTCCTAAGCCCATCCCCAACAACAGTGAGGCAACTTTCCCAAAGTCTTCTTCATAGACTAATTAAGCAAGAAAGTGTTCACTGGGCAGTCAGTATCACTCGATGACTTTAGGAAATGGAAGGCATGGTAATGGGAACAAAAGGTATGGCAATGGAAACAAAAGGTATGGCAATGGAAACAAAAGGCATGGTAATGGAAACAAAAGGCAAAAGGCATGGTAATGGAAACAAAAGGCAAAAGGCATGGTAATGGAAACAAAAGGCAAAAGGCATGGTAATGGAAACAAAAGGCAAAAGGCATGGTAATGGAAACAAAAGGCAAAAGGCATGGTAATGGAAATAAAAGGCAAAAGGCATGGTAATGGAAACAAAAATGAGAGGAAGGGCAATGTGCAGTCTTAATGAAACACATAAGGGAAATGTCTAACACTGATTTTCTTCAGAATCATTCACTGAAGAAATTAGTTCTTGGAGTAATTACATAGTCGATTAGTCTCCCTTTATAGCGTGTGCCACTGCATCTCAGAAAAAAGAAACAGTGGAAAAACATTTAAGACCACTAGAATACAAAGTCTGAAACTGATGAATTATGAAGTTAAGTATTCTCTTACACATTGTGACTATATAAAAGTAAGCACATAGTGGGGTGCTTTCTTTTTTAACAGCAAAAAATTCTGTATTATCAACATTATTTCTGGAACATAGACTATTCCAGAAAACTGACCACATCCACCCACAAAGGTGGTCTACAAATTTGTAGAACAAACCAAACCATTCTCCAACAGACATATGCAATTTAAACTACCAGAATATCTACACAGATATTATTGGGTACCAAGAACTAAATCAGCAATGGCATTAAAATTAAATATGGAATTTTTTTTCATGGTTTCAGGTGTGATTCAGGTGTGATGTGAAAGTCAGTGAAAGAACTTATGCAGCTCAAATGGAAGCATCCATGGCATGGATTCCATGCTCTAATACTAAAGGGTGCTTCAACAAGTAATTTTCATTTGCCTTCACTGACAGTCTATAGCAGAACACTTCCCCTTTGAACATAAAACCACTGTTAATGCAGATGGGCTACGTGAAACAGTGTGACAATATGCGCTCCTGGTTTGTACATTAAAAATCAACCATGGATTAACATAATAATAATAGTGCAAATTATAAATACACAATGAAAACAACCACATATCAGTGCTAAGCTTTGCATTACACTATTTATTAAAATACAACCAGAAAACATTTTAGGTAAATGGTACCACTTTTTGTAGCTACACAAGATGCTATACAACTGACAAAACCGATTGCTCAAGTTCATTTACCATTTTATAGATACTTGGCCGTAAACCCTGACCTCTTCCTGCCATATCATGAATATAACCAAAAGTATCATATTAGTACATAACTAAACTTTCCACGAAAGCGTGGGTGAAAATTAATTCAGCAACTCTAAAAGGCTGTCACACATCCTCAAAGCAAATGCTACGACTCAACTTTAACATGGATAAAACGCAGATTATTAGTTTATATATAGTATATAATTATTCCCACAAGTACACCCCAAAACTACGAAACACCAACGCAGTAAAGATAAGAACAATACGGGTGCTGCTAAATACGAGAAAAACAATATTCCATAAAGATAAGAAACTGAAGTACACACGACAGTAATAAAGATCCCTGCTACAATTCTTTAAGTAAACAAAATAGACCCAAGCCAGTGAATACAGAATTAAGGTAAACTACGAATAGAAGGAGAGATGTTTTGTAAATATCATTCCGCCTCAATCACTCTCTCTCTACGCTAGCGACACAATAAAAATGGAGTCCAAGGGACTATATCCGGGGACTATATGCATCACATTCAACTACTTTTCTTGGGGTAAACGGGGTACCACACGGCTTACCCGTTCAGCTATTAAGAAGTTTCAGGGTGCGTGGAATTTAATGGGGACAACTAGGCATCTGTTACCTTGGTCAGCGCTCAGTTTGTCACTCTGAATGGGAGGTCGGCCCCGCGGCATAGTTCCAGTCTGCGCAAGGCTCCGGCGCTTCGATATAAGCCAGAGCCGAAGAAAAAGGCAAACAGGCGGAGGAAAGCAACTAGCAAGAACGGGGGAGGGGGGCCTCTATCAAAAGAAAAAATGCTCTTCGCTTAGTAGCTGGGCGCAAAGGATTGTGGGATAATAATTGGTAGGGTGGTAGTCAGATAGGTTGGTGAACTAGTTGATTTTCTTTATTCCCCTTTTAAAAGTATATGTAGTATGCTTATGTCTGTGCTTGTCGAAAAGAAATGGTAGTTATGTAGTTGTATGTTTTGGTTTGTATATTAGTGATTACAGCAATTAAGGCTATAACACATTACTGATATTTTGTTTTACAATAACGAATTCGGGATGAAGAGAATCCACGATGTTTTGAATCGGCTCAGTAATATTGGTAGAAATTAGTCTAGAGTACTTTAATGTAAAAGGTTTGAAAAATAAATTTTGAAAAATGTATGGTATTGATGTGAAACGTGTATTCTGTCTTTGGTCTTCAGTTAGCTTTCAGAAGCTGATGAATGATCGTTTTTTATTTAACTTTGACTCCACTCAGAAATTTCTGTATTCCTTGTATATTTCATATTCTAATAAAATCTTTTTTTTTTGTAAGATTAAATGTATTTTAGGTTTTATTTCAGTGATGCAGCTAAATATGAAAATGATCATATAGTTGATTAAACCTTTTATTTGTAGGGATAGATGAAGTAGGGATAGATGAAGTGATGACTTTTACATAAAGTATGCAGCGAATGAATGAAAACATGTTTTGTTTATAAATTTAGCATATGTTGAATTGGCCCAGTGTTCTGTTTAGAAACCGTCATCAGCAGCTGACACCCTTTTGGTTTAGCTAAGATACTAAACCCAATGTTATAATGGAGTAGAATAAATAACTGGAACTGTTGAACTTGTACTATCAGGACGGCTGTAAAATGGATATTTTGTAACTTTGCTGATATATGTAAGGATAGTTCTTATCTTTTGTTTGCAGACTGTACACTGTTGATTTAATCAAGAATGGGATCCCACCGCTGGGGAGGGGATTTTATTTTATGGAGTGAGTGAAATGATATTTAAAGGTTTTTTGACTGAATCTAAAGAAATATGTCGTAACATAAATATCTCTACATTGGCAATTTGAAAATAGGCAACCATGTACTCTCAAGTAAGTCAGTTTGGGCTTGGATCTTACCCTTTTCAGTAAGGTAACTTTCCACACTAGTTATGTACTGCTCATTCTGGAGGAATAGCTAGCTTTTTTCTTTTCTTTTAACACTTTATCATTTAAGCCATAGACAAACATACATTTATATACGTTCTACATCACATATGTATAATCGGGCCAGCATTACATAAATTGCTTAATTTGTGTCTTCTTTTAAAACTTATCCTTCTGCAGAACTTTATTCCATATGTATTGTTCATAGGTAGGTACTTAGGCTATCAGCATTAGTGCCTATACAAGCCTAGCCATAACGATTCCCTGGCTATTGCTTTCCACAAATATTTACTTTCCTGGACCCCTGTCTAGCAGCGCTACTGATGTGATCCTCTGGGTGAATTTCCTATCTTCCATCCAATCGTTAAGGTTCCTCTTGAAGAGGGCCATTGAGGCGCTCTGCCTGACATGTATGGGCAGCCTATTCTAGGGTATGGGGAGTCTGTTGGTCAGGAACCTATCCCTCCAGCATGTTCTAGTCATCATGAGGACAAGGTTAAGATCCCTGGAGCGTATGGCTTGGAGGGATTGGGATTTCTTTAAGTGTAGCATGTCCAGCAACTCTGAGTTTGATATGGCCTTGTATGTTAGGCAGAGATCACCTCTGAGTAGGTGATATGCGACAGAGTATAGCTGGAGTTTCTTTAGACAGTCAGCATACCCTTTAGGCCTGTGATTCTTTTTGTGAGGTATTTCTGCAGCCTTTTCAGTTGTTGTAGATGTCTGGTGAGGTACATACCAAATTGGGCATTGTATTCTATAATGGGTTTAATGAGGGATGAGTACAGGGGACAATGACCTCCTTTTTTCTGGATGAAAAGCCCTTGGTGATGAGGTGTGCCACGTAGAAGGATTTTCTAACTGTTGTGGCTATGTGGTTATCAAAGGTGCGACCACTGTCCACCTGTGTCCCTAAGTCTCATCACACTTTTGGTATTTAGTGTAGTGCTACCTATGTGGTAGTTCACAGGTATGTGATTTTTCTCAGAGGGGATAGCTATACATTTTTTGGCATTTAGCTTGAGTCCATGGCTCTGGCACCAGGCATCTGTTTCGGTAAGGCCCTTTTGTAGTATATCCACATAATTTGGGGATTCAATAATGGCTGCCAGCTTGCAGTCATCTGCAAACTTTGTAAGCCAGAGTCCCTTAGCGTTGGCCTGTAGATGCCAAACAAGAGTGGTCCCTGGACGGAACGGTGCGGTACACCACTTGTCAATTGTCTGGAGCTAGATTTGGAGTCTGCTAATTTTACAGTGTGTGTTCTGTCAGCAAGCCAGTTTGCAACCCATCGAGTGACATAGGGATTAATGCCCAGCTTAGTAAGTTTATCTATGATTCCAGAGTGGGGGATAGTGTCAAAAGCCTTGGGGATGTCCAAGTAGGCTGTCTGAACCACCTTCCCCTTGTCCACGGCTCTAAAGACTGATTCGAAGAAGTCTATCAGGTTCAAGAGACAAGATCAGCCTTTCACGAACCCAAACTGGGTGAGGTCCAATGTTTGAAGGTTGCCAATGTCTTTGTTTATAAGTTCCATGAATTTGCAGATCAGGCTCGTCAGACTAATGGGACGGTAGTTCCTGGGATCTAAAGTGGATCCCCCCCCTTGTGGAGTGGGATAACTGTAGCTGTGTGCCACTCTGTGGACACAAAGCCTGAGGTGGGGCTGTGATTAAACATGACACGTAGGTGAGGTGCCAGTTCATTTTGTAGTTCATGCAGTACACAGCCCGGGATGTCATCTGGTCCCATGGATGCTGTATTCTTGGCTTTGGAGAGTGACTTTTTTTTTTACCTGAGTGGCCGTGATTACTGGAATTTGGCATTCTTTCGGTATTGAGATGGGCCCTTTAGGGGATGAGAGGGGGGTGAGAGAGGGGGGTGAAGTTGGCACGGAATCTATCTGCCAGGATATTGGCAATATCCTTGGGATCAGTATATCTAATGCCATTCTGCTGTAGCTCAGAGCAGATCTGAGTATTGCCATTTAGATTCTTGGCATAGCTATAGAATGCCTTGTGGTTGTGTTTGGAATATTTGGCAATTTTGTTTTCGTGACTAGCTTTGGAAGATATTATGAGGAATCTCAGCTTTCTACTGAGGCTGGTGAGGGAGTTTTTTGAATCCTGTGTTCTTCCTCTTTTCTGCAACAGTTTCTTCCTTCTATTGTACAGCTTGTTTATGGCAGGGGACCACCAGATTGGCTTCCCTTTTGTAGAGGACAGCGTCTTGGTTCTATTTGGGATGGCTTAGTCCATGCACAAGTGAATGTGCTCGTACAGCACCTTAGTGTAGGATTCAGCAGTTGAACTTCCAGTTCCCATCTGCATGGGTGTCATGAAGTTTGTTACTTCTGACTTGAGAAGCATGAAGTTGGCTTTGGAGAAGTTTTTTATGGAGGTTTCTTTAAAGGGGGTGGGGGTGAGATGTGGATGTCAAGGGTGATTAGCTAATGTTCTGATCTGACCAACAAGGGGGTGACCACTGGTGTGGAGCATCAAGTCTCCCATGTTAATAATGACCAGGTCTAGAATATTGGTACGTACCCCTGGTGGGACTATGAATTAGTTGTTCTAGGGCTTTGGAATTTATGAATTCCAAGAACTGTTGAGCAAAGTTGTTGGTACAGGAGTAGTTTTCCCAGTTAATGGCAGGGTAGTTGAAATCACCCAGTATTAGGGTGTTTGGTTGTATCTTAATATTTTCCAGTATGTTTAGAAAGGTGTAGTGAGAATCTTGGAGCATGGTGGGGGATCTGTAGCAAGCTACAATTTGTATTGCAGTCTTACCTAGTGTTAGTTGCACCTGGAGAATTTCAGATGCATTGTGTTGGGCAACCAGCCTGGAGGTGTGAATATCAACCTTTAGTGTTTTGGTCGTGGTTTGTTGGCCGAAAAGTGTGGTATGAGTTGTAGCCTGGTATTGCAGGGGTGTTCTCTGGAGCTTTGAACCAGGTCTCAGTTACTGCATAAGATATTGATGTTCTCCATTTTTAGGAGAGCCTCGAGAGAGTGCATCTTGAGGTTTAGACTTCTAGCACTGAGTAGCATTACCTTCAAGTTTTGCTTGCTTGTACCCATTACAGTGGTAGTTGTGTTCTTTGAACCTTGCCTAAAAAAGGCACTATAGGGGTGGCAAGAGCCTTAGCCAGTAACCTGAATCCCAGGGGCGACAGGTGCAAACCATCTCTTGCAAAGCATTGTGGTTTGTCTATCGTATCCTCCCAGGCAGACAGATACTGGGTCCCCTTTGAATGACACCAGAAGTTTAGCCAATTATTGAAGTCAATCATTTTGTCCTTATACTGTGGTATCATCCTGGGCGATGGCAGGATGCTACCAGAATTGAACTTAAGGGCTTCCCATGTCTAGGTAATTCAGATTCTGTGTCCAGGAGCGAAAGAGTTTTTTTTTTTTTTTTTTTTTTTTTGTAGTTAGCATTGAACAGTAATCAGGTAGGAATAATAAAAATGTTGGAACCATAGCTGGCCTTAGGCCAACTAGGTGGCCACCTAGGGTGCCACTCTGAAAGTGGCACTTTTCCTGTATTTATTTGTTTATCTTTTGTACAAAAGAAATGGTTTCTTTAAAATATGTTGAATGAGTACAGGAAAACCTGAACAGTAAGATAAACTGTGAGAAAAAGGATGAAAAGTAAGTAATCTGAATGGTGTAGGTAGATTAGTGCATTGTGTGTGTGTGTGTGGGGGGGGGGTGGCTGTAGACTGCTTTTGCCTAGGGCACCAGTTGACCAAAGCCCGGGCCTGGTTGAAACTTGGTTTCACAAAACATGTTAATTTTATGCAGTGGCCCCTGCACACACTGCAAGTGCATTACATCTGAGTTTGCACAAGTTTCAAGAAAACCTTTCTTTGGGAGTACTGAAATACTCGAACTCAGTACAGCACTTGAACAAATCAAATGTTGTACTGAATGTCCCAGTTCCTCAACAGCATAAGAAGGTGGTCACAAAGCTACAGATGTGAGTGTGGACCAACCTTTTTTGGAGTCTCAAGTACCATAGTCTGTTTTTGCAAAGTTCTTCTGTAGATCCACGTGTTGTACTAATGACAGTTTTTCTTCCAGGTATATTGAACAAATGTCTGATTTTTATGATTCTTAGTAATAAAGGCATAGAAAAAGGGAGTATGCAAATGTGTATTTTTTTTTAAACTTTAATAATGTATGTGTGCCTATTATTAAGTGATACCTTAACAAAATAAATCAAGCCATATTAACGTTTTGTTTTTCATTTACGTACATACTACATCACATATTTTCTTCTTTGTAACTGTCATCAGTCCAAAATTACATAAATTGTGCAATTCCTACTTTCCCTTAAACCTCACTCCTTCAGAATGTTACTGTGCTTGTATTGTTCCCCTCAGTTTCCATTTACTTCTCCTTCCCTTTGTTTCTAAAGATCCCCTTGCATTTCTTTTATGTCTAAAATATTCAGTCCTTCAAATATGTCTGATTTAGACTTTGATTTCCGTTTTCTAGTATTTTTTTTCAAAGCCAACAGAATTAAACTTCGTAAGGCCTTACTGTGTACAAAATAATCATTTCCTTAGTTACAAGCTCACTCCATTTCTGACAGTACTCTGTATATTAAAACCTGCCAACTCATTACACTCTCAAAACAAATGTTCCCAGTTACCTTTTTGTTCCCTATCACACTTAGTGTTTGCTATCTAATTGAGGAAAAATTCTTTGAACACTTTCCTTCTGGACTTTGTTGCATTCTTGGGAGCCATATCTATGTCCTCCAAGTGTTCTTTTGTAACTTGCTTTTCCCATCTCTCTTCCTAATCTTTTCTAACCTTGGATTGATTTTTATAGCCATCTGCATTTATATGCTGTATTAGTTATCCTTTTTTAACAGCAGTTTCTGTTATAGATTCAACTAAAAACTCTACCTGAGCAGGTCTTCCTCTTAAGATTCTTCAATCCCTTTCTCTTTGCCTATACTCTATTAATCCCTGGTAGGGAAGGCTGTTTCTAGCCTGCATTCCGAACGTCATCTTGGCCGCATTGTACTCTTGTTACCTTTGCTGTCTCTAGTCCTTTGCTCCTAGTAACTTGGTTCATTTGCCAGCTTTCCCCAGTAAATTTCAGATCTCTATTATCAGTACCCTTCTTGCAGTCATTCTTGTTTGCAAAAATCCCCTTTCCCCATTCTTGTGTTGGCTTTGTTTTCAGACTTCACTTTCTCTTCTTGATTGGAGATGGGTGAAATCAATGAGCTGCTTTCACAACCTCCTGACCATCGAGCAACATCTCCCAGGCCTTCTAATATTATCCCTTTGTAAGTCATTATGACCAGAGATGATAAACATATCCATTGTTATTGACCACCTTCTTTTTTGTAGGTTACTAGGCTAACGGCCACTAGAGCTCTTACAAGCCTAGCCACATACCCCAAACCATTTGGGTTGTAAGTGTCATAACGTGGAGGGGGGGCATGTTAGGGTGCACATAGTTAAGGATTTGTAGGAAAGGTAGTGAATAATACTTACTTATTGACAGCTTCTGTCCATTAGGGACATGGGGTCTGGATTGGGGGTAAATTTATGATTTCCCATCTAATTGTCCAGGTTTTTTGTTTTAAAACATGATGAAGGATACACTCTGTTTTACATGGAAGGGGAGCTTATGCCATAGTGCAGGGGTCCTTTGGGGCACATATCTGTCTCTCCAGCACATTCTGTTTGTCACATGTGAAGTTCAGATCCCTGGATGTAGTGTTTGTGGTGCTGATCCATCACCTCAGGTTCTAAGGAAGCCCTGTAAATCAGACAAAGACCTCTCAGCAGCCTGTGAGACAATACATAGACAAAGCCTTTATGCTATCAATGTAAGACAGGGTATTCATGCCCTGAATTCTTCTGGTGAGAAACCATAGTGGGCATTCCAGCTGTTGCAATTGTCTGTTTTGATACACACCAAAGGGGGGGCATTGTATTCAATGACAGTTCCGATAAGGGCCAAGTAGAGTGGTACTATAACTTCCTTGGATCTGGATGCCATCGCCTTACCTATTAATTTGGGTAACATAGAATGATTTTTCTTGGTATCTTAGCTACATGTTTGTGAAATGCCAGATTGCTGTCTACATATTTTCTCAGATCCCTCATTCCTGGGTTGACTCTATAGTAATTAACTTGTGTTGACAGTTTCCCAAAGGGCATTACAGTACGTTTTTTGCATTGAGTTTTAGGCTTTGGCATCAGTCAGTTGTCTGTGTTAAACCCATTTGCAAGCCATTTGTGTTGGGGGGGGGTTTCTTTAATAACTCCGAACTTGGGCATCTGCAAATTGGTGAGACAGAGACCTTTAATGTTAGCCTTGACTTTCAAGAATTAGATGCCAAGGAGGAGTAGCCCAGTTCAGTGCCCTGAGGTACTCCACTGGTGACCTGTCTGTTGGTGGAGGTGGCCTCCCAGATCTTGACTTCAGGTCCTATTTGAGCCAGCCATCAATCCAGCAAGTTATTTAAAGGTTTATGCCTAGCTCAGAGAGCTTGTCAACAATACCTAAGTGGGGTTTTGTATCAAATGCCTCGCCAGATCAAGATGCACAGTATGCACTGTTTTTCCCTGTCCATTGCCTTGGTGACAGTCTCAGTCATCTACTAGGTTAAGTGGGCATGTTCTTCCCTTAAAGCCAATTTGGAATGGTTTCAGTGTCTGTAGGTGTCCTTGTCTATCACTTCCATGATATTCATTCCATGGTTTTGCATGTTAGGCTTGTTAGACTGATGGATCTGTAGTTTCAAGGGTTGGTTTATGGTCTGGAGGGGAATGTCTGTTGCAGTCCTCTATTCACTTGGAGCATCCCCTGTTTCAAGGCTGTAGTTGAATAGTGCCGCAAGTGGTTTTGATTTGTCATGTTTTAGACTGTTCAGAAGGCAAACAGGGATGTTGTCAGCAACTATGGAGGTGGTGTTCTTGGCTTTAGCAAGTGCTGCCACCACTTGTCCCTGCTGATAGCTGGCGGAAGTATGTTTCAGAGGATTTCACCTGGTGGATTGGGGGGGGGGGTTAGCTGAATATATATCAGCCAATAGATTTGATATTTCACTCTGTTCTCCACCAGTTCAGCACACTTGTGTGGTACCTTTAAGGTTCTGGACATAGCTGAAGAAGGTCTTCTGATTGTCTTTAGCCTACAAGGTTATCCTGACCTCATACTTGACCTTGTTGGACTTGTTCAGATCTATTAGTTTCTTGCATAGTTGCGTAGGAGAGCATTTGTCTTTTAGGGAGTTGCTTTTACTGATCTTGGCCATGAGTTTCCTTTTATTAATGTGACTTGTTTAAGTGAGGATTTCACAAATGGGGTTTGTTTTTTAGTGTTTGTTTCTGGTAGGTACAGCTGCCTCTATGCAGCCATTCACATGTTTTTATAGTAATTCTGTAAATAATTCTGCATAGGTAGCTGTGGCCTTGGGGTTGGGGGAGCCTTTAATTTTGCCAAACTGTCACTTAATAGGATGTAGTTTGCTTTTTAATAGTTTCTGTTACTGGTTTATCTTGATTTTTCTGGGTTGATTTTATTTTTTTACTTCAAATGAGACAGCTTTGTGATTTGACCTCACTAGTGAGGACGTGACACGGAGGAGGTGCAAATCTTTCCTATGTTGGTGAGTACCAGATCTAGTATGTTTGATTCTGAGGTTGGCTCATGCTCCATCTGTTCCAGGGTGTTTGTGTTGATAAAGTCCAGGAAGCATTGTGTCTGTGAGTTTGAGACAATGTATGTTTTGAAGTCTATATGGGCGTGGTTAAAGTCCTTCATGAAAGCATGTTTGGTTGGATGGTGAGCACCTCTAGCAAGTTTAGATAAGTCATGAGACTCTAGGGGCATAGATGGTGACCTATAGGTAGCCATGATAGCAGAAAACAACTCTCAAAACACAAATCCACAGAAAAAAGCAAATTTATTCCTCTGACGTCTTGGCCTTAGCCTTCAAGGAGTAAATAGCCATGATAGCCATTAAAAATGCAGACCTTACCTGTGGTGACTTGCACTTGGATGAGCTCCATTGTATCCTCCTGCTTCTGCCTTTGACAATCTAAAAATGATTTACTTTGAGGCTGGAGTCATAACAGAATCTGAAGATGGTGTGCATACTGTTCACACTGTTCAATCTCCTCTCTAATGAGGAGTCGAGGTCCATCTCTTGGCACCTAAACCTTAGGTGGATGTCCTGTGCAAATGGCAGAATCATACATGTATATATTGCCTGTTCTATTCACAGACAATTTTCTTCTGAGAAATTTATTCCTCAAACCACTCAAGATGACTGGATTGCTTTAACTTGAGGACTGTTAAAGCCTCAATAATGTGGAAGGTGCACTTTCCTCTGAATCTGTTAAGACATTTTCTTTTGGTGTGACTATAGCTAAGATGAAAGGATTTTTCAAATGGAAAAGGAGAGAAATATTTGACACTTTTAAAGCAGATTTTTTTTTACCTTCTCCATTTAGATGCTCCCTAACCGGTTGCTATTTCCCCCAGTGCTTGTGGTCTTTTAGTAGCTTCACATATTCAAATTCTGAATCTCCAGCTCCTAAAAGGCTGCACTTTGAGTACCAGATTCACACAAATATCAAAAGAAAAATTCATACCCTGCCATCATCTCTGTGGAATAGTCACTGCTTCAGATTGAAATGGTAAAGAAAGCAGACTCTGGCAAGCTTGGTAAACGGGCAAATACTGTTGTTTTCTTTTCCACCTCTTTATCTATTTTTTAACACTTTTATTAAATTACCACTAAAAATGCAGACAAAAATACATTAATATAAAAGAAATAAAAACATAATAACGTTTCCAGTTGTATATATTAGGCATCACACAAGTTCATTTTTATAATTATCCTAATTCCAACATTACATAAATTGCTGAATTCTTGCCTTCCCTTAGATATCACTCTTCCCCAGAATGTAATTCTGCATGTTTTATTCCCACAATTTCCTTTTATTTCTGTATAATTTGCACTGTACATTGTGTTTTTTAGGATGGTGCCTTTAAAACTCTTATATAATTGTGATTCATTAATTACTATTGTATATAAATGAGCCAGAATGGGTGACTCCTTTATTCTGATGAAGTCCCTGTTATATGGGGGATGAAAGCGCACAATCTGATTTTTATCTTGGAATTACCTGTAAATAAATGAGTATAACACATTTTCTAGAGGTGGGCTGATTTTATTTCTGCTGCTAACAGTGTTTTTTCTTGGTATAGAGATTTGAACTTTGTATGAACTAATCTTTTTTTTTTAATTTATCTGTCTAGAGATATTCCAGTTTCATGGTACTTTACAATAAATAATGTATTTGCATGCAGAATCTCTGTCTGTGTTTGGAACTGAATAGATGCATGATATCTGCTAACAAATATTCCTTTTCAGATGCAGTCATACCAACAGAAAGAGTTGATTCTGACAAATTATAGCAGAAGAGCAAATTAAAACTTAGACTGTAGAGTTTCTGTGGAAAATGATTAATTACTCTATACCAGGCAGAAGAGAAGGAAATTTATCCCAGCAATCTGGAAATGTCGAGAGATGGGTGTGAGATTCAAGCTACTGTATCCAGTTTACTTCAGAATATTTTTTTCTGGAGGATCAAAGACCGTTTTAATGCAGAACAGGCTAAGGAGAAAATACACAATTTATCCAACAAAAAAGTGAGCCATCAAACAGAAGGGGACTCTGCTTCTCATCTCGCAGAAAACTCATAAATAGACACTGCCAGTGAAACCTTTTCCAATGTTCCAAAGGAAATGGCTGAAAAAGGAAAAACACATATGTTGACTTGATGGATAGAGAGTACCTTGGAAAAACCACAGATTGGTATTGGAAGATGGACAGGAAGATGTTTAGCATTACTGAAATTAGAGTATCCATGCGGGATTATAAAGCATCAATGGAATTTGTGCAATGTGGCTTTGCAAACAAAAAAAAGTGGTTGTGAATGAATGGACTTAAGTTGACTTTGTTAAACTTGTAGGTGGACTGTAAAGTATACGCCTCACTATATGTCATTAATGTTTAGGACACTAAAAAGAAAAAAAGTAACTAAGTTTAACGATTTTTATTCTTAATATTATTTATATAGAACATCTCATGATATAAACTGCATGTTGTCTAGTAAAGCAGATTTGTATAGTGTGTGGTCAAGGCAATTTTAAATATGGGGTTAAAGCAAGTATTTTCAATGAGTGTTTTATGTGATAAAGGATATTAAAGTAAAGAAGTATTTTTTTTTAGTTTTAAGAAATGTATGCATTACAATGTAAAAAGAAAAAAGTTTGACATAAGCAATTTTAAGTTAATGTGCTGTAATCTTGGGCTGTTGGGGATGTGGTATAAAAGTGCAGTGATTATATTGTATGTAGAGATGAGATGTTTTATCTTTCCATAGGTGAATGTCTAGATTAATACACCTGGCTTAATCTAGAAACAAGTGCTTTCTGTAAGCAAATACACTTGAAAACCAACACAAAATGATGAATGTCAAAAGAAGTACTGTGTTTCTTGCATATGTAATATTTTTTTTCAGCAAATGCTCAGGATTTTAGAAATCTACAGATAAAGGCAGCTGTACCTTCTTTTCCTAAGTTTCCAAAGAGATGAGAGGTTTGTAGGTGCAAACAATTAATCTTGAGAGTTCTGAGCTCTTTTGAAGGAAATGTGAAAACCGAGGCAAGCTGTGCTTTAAAAAAATAGTCTGAAATTACTGGGAGTGAGTAAGAGATAGCAGCTTCCCTAGCAGCCTTAATATTTCAATGCATTTAACAGAATAGTGCATAATTTAGTTTTACAAATATAGTCTGTGCATTAATGTTTCCTGGAAACATAGAAGCTGTTTTTCACATCTGGGATGGAAATAGAAATAAGAAAAAAAAACATTCAGCAGTCCGTGAAAGTGGGAACACAGGCTATAACATGTGCTTTACATGGGTAACCTTAAATTTAGGTTGGGTAATACATGTGGTTGCATCTGTCGACTTGGGGCAATTACTCCTATCAGCAGGGTTAAACTTCATATTTTGAAGATGGGCATAGTTTTGCGTTTGTTCTAAGTTAACAAAAAGTCTTGAAAAATATGACTAATTTCAAATGGGCATGACAAGAAACAACTGCATAAGAGATCAACTTGCCAGTGTGTGTATGTAACACAAGCATTGGAACTTCAGTGGTCACATATAACAGTTAAGAAAAACAGTCTTATTATAATGGCTATGTTATCCATAATAGTTTGGAATACAAATGGCCTTACAGTTATAGACAAAAAAATTAACACTATTTAATTATATTAAGAAATGCACAGTGCAAATAGCAATGCTGCAGGAGACGCATTTAAAAAGAAATGAGCATGCAAATTTGTTTAATAAAGATTGCAGGGTGGATATTCAGCAGAACATCAGGAGCAAAGGAAAAGGGCAGTAATCATATTAATTGCTAGAGAAGCTCCAGTGGTGATAGAAGAGGGAAAAAGATCATAAGGGTAGATCTCTGCTAGTAAGTGGCAATTGGTAAGGGAGGAGAATTGCATTGGCATGTATTTACATTCCACCAAAAACTGCTATTATGGAGCTTAAGAAAAAAATTGGGAGAAATAATCCACTTTCTGCAGGGAATATGATTTAGAAGTGGGAATTGGAATTTGATTTGCAATAATAAGGATGTGCCTGGGGGACCTAGAAAGGAAAATATGACGGTACATTTCTGAAGAAATGTATGAACATTTCTGGTATGGAAGACCTGTAGAAAGTGAATTTGCATACTGTTCCCCAAGGTTCAGTAATGGGCTAGACTATACAGAAACTCTATTTCCTAAGAACATTTGCATTTAATTAAAACTTTTGACACAACCAATAACTATTTCATATCATGCATCAATAAAAACTAAGATAAAAATGCAGGGTAATGACGTCAAAATGAGACAATGGCACCTTATTTTAGAGTTATTAAGAAAAACATTCATTTCTTCAGAAGTCATAGCTAGTGAGTGGGATAAAATGGAGTATAAAAATATGGTAGAAATAAAGGAGCGAGAGATGATTAAGAATTAATACAAATTATTCAGAGGGGCTGATAAAGGTTAAATTATTAGAGAATAAGGGGACTCTCACAGAGCAACAAGAGGCACAACAACAGAGTGCTAAATAGAAAATAAAGGAATATCTCAATAATATGCAAAGGTTTGGAAAGAAAGATTGCTGTTCAGCATCTATTTTTGATAACTCCAGAACACAAAAACTTTTAGCACAATGACTTAGGCAACACAAAATAGAAACGGTTGTGCAAAACTTAGGGAGCCTATAACAAGAACAATAGCCAGAGATCCTGTAGAAGTATTAGAGATATTTCAGAAATTTTATGAAAATTTGTATCAAGTAGAGAAATGAAACCAAGAAAGAGCACAAATGGAAATATTTTTGGAAGACTTAAGTATGTCAAGGTGAGATGTAGATGAGGGTCAACAATTAACAGTTAAGATGAGATTAGTTATGCATAACTGGTTTTATCTGAAAGGAAAGTCTCCTGGAACAGATTGTACTCCTGTGTAAGTCTGGAAGTTAGGGTGGAAGAAAGTGATAACGTGCTTTAATGTTTTGTTTAACAGCATTTTAAAAGGATGAGAAAGCACCTACATCTTGGAAGAAAGATATGGTGGCTGTAATACCTAAAGATGGTAAAGACCCATCAGACACAGCTTCATATAGACCCACTTCAATTTTAAGCCATCTAAAAGAATGACAAAGATGTCAAAATAGATAGGTATGGATCAATGTGGTTTTGTGGAGGGGAGGCAAACAGAATCTGACATTAATAGAAAAATAAAGATACAGAAGGAAGCAGAATATAAGAAAACACTGCAGTTGGTGGGTCTTGAGGCAGAGAAAGCATTCAACACAGTACACTAGGATTTTATGAGTAGAAGAATGGAATCATTTGCATTCCTTGATATAACAGCAAGGTTAGCGAATGCTTTCAAAATCCCAAAATATCCATTTGTCGACACAAGCCATCCCAAAAACAACAATAAAATGCTGCAATATTCGAAAGCTTGAGACAATGAAACACAAAATGGTATTGCTATTTCATGCCAGCTCGTTACTGCCACCTACAAGAAATACATGAAACGAAACTGGGTTCCGTGAAATCCCACTAAAAAAAACTAGACTGTGACGAATGTGACTATAAGGAAAGTAACTGATCAAATGCATCTTCCATTGTACTGTGCTAACCTCAGGAAGGGAATTGGGGCATAAAATAACAGAAGTAACTCACTGACTTGAAACAACCCTCTACGTATGAATAAAGAGTGGGTCAAAACCATTACCAATGATACATCTCCAATCCAACTGTACATTTTAAGAAGTACAGTGATGACTCAACCTGAATGGAATATGCATCCCTGTGCTATACCACATAATGGAACCTATCATGTCTCTTTCTGAGAGTGGGCCTTGCTGTCAAAATCACAACAGTAGTGGATAATGTATGACGCAGTTCCTCTCAGTGATTCTGTTCCCTGATCAGAGTACACATTACAAATCTTAGATCAGAAATACACCTAGCAAGTAAGCAGCTTATTTGTCTATGCAGTACTTAAACACTATTTTGAGTGTAAGGCAAGCAGAGATCATTTGGTTCGCTGCAGTTCCAAAATTTCACAGGGAACAGAGGTGAAAATCTGGATGTTACGGCCACCCTAGTCACAAATTTCCTTGGTTTCACTAGCAGATAGCATTCCCTAAAGTATCACAGGAGTTTTGCACCCTTGGTTGGGCACTGCTGACTGAGTCAGATGAATGCTACATATACCTTGTTTTCACACAAGAAAGCTAAGGCAACTAATTTTTTTTAAAGCACAGCTGAAAATGTGTACTTTGTCCATACAGAGTAGCAAGTCCCAGCTGCTGCACCTTGCAACAAATGTTCTGCCCAAAATGAAACAGGCACCCCTTACAGCACTGGTAATATTCTTCTCTTCACTTCTAATTGCAGCTATCTCAAAATCTATCACAACATACCACAGGGTCTATATCACATCATCAAACTTGTATAAGTTCGAACGATGTAATATCAAACCCAAAAATCCAAAACGAAAAAACAGCGAAGCCATGGCACATCGATTTTTTTCCCAGGGAAAAAAAATCATTAGGCCATTTTCAGGGCTTTTCTATTTCCTCCACTGTGGTGCGATATCGGAGTTCATATATTTAAGTAGGGGTGTGGGGGGCAAAGCCCCCCAATTTTAGTTAAGGTTTATGCTTTTCTTTTTATGTTAGGGAACATCGATTTTTTTTCCCTGGAAAAAATCATCACTGTTCTGTGTGTTTGTTATTGTGCGGTTTCAGATTTTTGGGTTCGATATTACATCGTTTGAACTTATACAAGTTTGACAATGTGATATAGACCCCATACCGCACAGGTGGTGTTAAGCCCAGGACACTTAGCATCCTATATTATTTCCTGACAGAGAAGATTGTACGATCTCATAGATTTCCTCACCATCACACAACACACTACTGCAAGTGCCACATTTCACAAAGGCATGAATGCTATAGAGCTGATGGCCCACCATGCTGATGGCCCACCATTCCCTTTGTAAGGAATGTGCAATCCATTAGCCATATTGTAGCTCAGTGGACAGTACTACTACTAGAGTTGATATACCCCTATCATGTAGCATTCTCTGCATGAACTGACCAGCCTTAAGAGGAAAGTGCCCACTGAGTGGCGCAGAGCTACAAAAGCTTCCTGCTATCCAAGTAAGGAAATGGGCAATACAGGAACTTGTATTGAAGTCCGGAATACAGCAAAACCCGAATTCAGGACTATTCTAGCACAGTAAAGGAGGGAAAACAAAGATTTATTTATTTATTTTTTTTTTAGGACAGAATCAGAGGCAGAAAAACAAAGTAAATGCTTTGCACAGGCTAGCGCACTTGAGTGGGCAGCCTTAACAGTTAAATCAAACAACAAACAATGACTTAAAAGTGTAGGTAAGCAAAAATGCAATAACAAGCTTATTAAGGTATTACAGCAGTCACAAACTCGCTTTTTGGTGAGAAAATGCAGTCGCTAATGAAAAGGTAGCAAAGAAATGCCTAATCGGGTAGTAGTCACTCTTTTTCATCTCTCTGCTGCTAGCACCACTCTGCAGGACCACAAGGAGCTTGGCTGAGTCAGAACAAGCGCAAAAACCGAGCCAAAGCAGGTTTTAAAGCAGGGGACTTGAAAGAGCTAGGAAATAGCCCAAAACGGCTAATAAACAACTAGTTACTGGGCTGAGACCACTTCTCCAGGGACAGATAGGCTGCTCAAAGCTCCACACTCTCACTGGTGAACAGAGAAGCTTCCTCCTATCCAAGTAAGGATATGGGCAACACAGGAACTTGTACTGAAGCCCAGAATACAGCAAAACCTGAATTCAGGACTATTCTAGCACAGTAAAGGCAGGAAAACAAAGATATATTTTTTTTTTTTTTTTTTTTAGGACAGTATCAGAGGCAGAAAAACACAGTAAATGCTTTGCACAGGCTAGCACACTTGAGTGGGTAGCCTTAACAGTTAAATCAAACAACAAACAATGACTTTAAAGTGCAGGTAAGCAAAAAATGCGATAACAAGCTTATTAAGGTATTACAGCAGTCACAAACTCACTTTTTGGCGAGAAAATGCAGTCGCTAATGAAAAGGTAGCAAAGAAATACTTAATCAGGTAATAGTCACTCTTTTACGTCTCTCTGCTGCTAGCATCACTCTTTAGGACCATGAGGAGCTTGGCTGAGTCTGAACATCAAAACATCAGAAATAAGACTAAACTGAGAAAGACTATTGGTGTTTTTTGATTTGTGTCACTGTGGCCTTCTTTGCTATCAGAGATCTTGTAGAAGGAAGGGAGATAAGCTTGTAGGGAAATGTTGCTGCTTTCTCAATAAGATGAGCATATATGATAGATTTATATTGTTAGCACCTACTGTGGAAATCCTTGACTCAATGATTCTTCATATTTCCTGACTCTCTATTAACTGCTGTTCTGTACTGCTACAACTGAATACCGTTAATGTTGTCCACACTCTTAAAATTGCCTCCGTGTTGTACACATTATTATAGGTTATGCTGTTACTAGAATTTTATATTCATTCATTGCTGGAATCTGGCATTATGGATGATTTATTAATGGAATCTTACTTCTGTTCTGTAATAATAAAGAAAAAAGTACAGTCAAAACTCTAAAAAATGAGCAACTCAGTCATAACAAACCTTCTAGGTTTCAAATAGGGTCTCCAAGGTGGCAACACATTTCCCCTGCAGTAGAGTTGGTTGGGGATGCATGAATGAAGTGGGATTTGGCTACAAAGTCATACAGCTACTGCAAATTCCCTGTGGACAAATAAAATCACATAACATCATGCCCACAGCTTCAGGAACTAAATGCACAATGGGGAAATAATGTCCATTGCCCCCAAGATACCCAGAAGACATCAGGCAGCATGGCAGGCATTAGCCGCAGGCTGCCAAGTGAATATGTCAGTGGCAGTGCAACTGCAGTGCACAATGGGCACTGCCTTTATTACTGGTGTGTGTATGTGAACCAATACCCCCTTCATAATGTCCAGGAAACATTATCTAAAACATATGGTGGGGCAGGTGTGACTACAATAACATTTAGGATTTCCTCCATGCTGCAGCACAGTTTTACTTGTACTGCATAAGCATATACTGTACACCAATCACAAAACACATTACTTCCCCCGCGTACATGCACTTGCTTATTGAAGTTGTGGGCATGGCTCTGGGTGCTTCTCTTTGCCCACATGTAATTTGTAGCAACCATATAGCTCTGCTGCTGAATGTCACATCAGCCATGTGTCCGCAACCAAAGGTACTGCAAGAAAATATCTCACCATCTAGGAGCCTGAACCCCAACATAATACAGGCTGTTGTCAAATTTTGTATAATTACTAGAGCAAATTCATTAACTCCTACATTAAGTGCACACAATCTTTATTAAAGAACCTCCCTACCACATTGTTTGTGCTTTCTAGTCACTCTCAAAGATTATTACTAAGTGTGCATGTAGTCTACACTTTATGGTAACCTTTATTCATCCCCCTTGATATCTAAGGTGGCAAAATCGGTAGGAAAACTAAAATTAGGAGGAAGGAGGTATGAGTTATACTTGTATTGTCAGTTCACTTAGAATGATGTACACTTACTGTAAGCATTAATGAATCCCAGAAACTGTTATTTTTAAAAAATAATTTGCTTTTTTTTAGTCTTGAAATGTATAAAATACCAGGGGTCTATAGTATATGAATGAAAGTTCATAATATCAAACGCTCTAAAAAGTGAAAATGCCGGACCTCAACCTCCTTATCCCCCCCACACACAAACACACCCCCCGCTAAATATATATGCCAACTCCGAGTTCACACTACAGTGAGCAAAGGGCAAATATTCTGACCTTCACTGTTCTGTGATCCTACAAGAAGCACTTCAAGGTCCGGCATTTTCGCTCTTCAGAGCATTCAATATTATGAACTTTTGTTCATATAATATAATCCCAAATGCCAGAGACTTTCCAATAAGCCTATTTTATATTTACCATACAATATCCATTAGAAAGAAACTTCTAAAAGTATTTTCTTATTGAAAATCAAACCATTGAGTATAAAAACCTATTTCTTTAATATGTATCATAAGGGAGATTTATAGTGTGTGCAGACTGCAAACCAGGTTAATATAAAAAACGAATTGGTAATTCCTGACTTTTGAAACCGTTTTTGAGTCAATAGTTGATCTACTACCACATAAGTTAATATTCAAAAAAGTAACATTCTTCCAGTCCAGTTATTTTCATAAGTAAAGTGTAAACCAAGTGTATTAGATTAAATTTATCTAATAATATAAAAAGACATTATAGCCTAGAGTGCCTGCTTTACTTATTGTAAAATATCATCAATAAATTGGGAAAAAACAACCTCATGTTCTAAAAGAGTGAGTATACACATATACCACCTCAAATAGCCCCATAAATAAATTTGCATAATAAGGGGAAAGGAGGCATCCATGACAGAATTATTTTTGTTTTATGTTACTTATTCTTTTTTTTTAATCAGCATTTTTGCTGTTGTATTTGCAGTATTGTCATAAAGCGGTATGTATTTGGCTTGCCTTTATGGCCTGGGTCATAGCTCAGAAGGGTCTTTGGACAGGCCTACTTACTCAGTTAACAAAGAAAAACAAATAAACCTCAGGAGTTTGCTCCATGTAAGTGCCCTTTATTTTGGCGAAACTGCTGATTTCCTGTGGCTGTTTTGAGGATAGATGTGTCCGAAAGCATCGCCTTAAATTTAGGGCACAAACCATCAGAGTCAGGTTGCAATGTGGTATTACCTGAAGTCACATCAGAGAACTAAAAGCACATGACAAAGCGTAGTAATGCACTTACTGACTTGACAGTCTATTGGAAGTTCATATCCACTGAGCTGCATCTTTTTTGGCAAAAAAAGGTAATGGAATCTGTGATTTATTGATCATGAATAGTAATGGCAGGTTTTTCTTTCTGATTATCTCAAACAAAAAGATTGATTTAAGTACAAAATTAAATCTACAGTTATCCAGGAGAGCTAGTTGTCTCTCTTTTATACTGGGATTTAGCTTTGTTTTGCATGCTTTGCAGTTATGTGTGAGCTAACAAGTCTGTTACTACACCTTTCTCTCATTTAAGCTGCTTTTCTGCTACTGAAGTAAATTTTCCTGAAGTGATCCAAAGCCTTAGTGTGCTGTCATCCTTTTTGTTGTACATTTCTTTTTATAGTTTTGTGTTTTATGATGTTCTTCTATTTCACTGTTGCAGTATTCGTTACATTAGGGATCTCCTGACAAGGGCGGCCTGACATCTGGCCAGTATAACAAAGCCTTTAGGTTGCTTTAAGGTACGCTGTACATAACACGTATGTTCCTTGCATAGTGCAGGGCTTAAAGGTGACATCTGGACATACCATCCCCAGAACATCTTTGCTGCCAGTCTGAAAGCCATCCCTTGATCATTGGTCTGAATGTCCATTACATTGCTGGTTCACCAACCCGTTGCAATAAGTGCCCAGTTGGGGTTCTTTTTACTTATATTTTTTTATTGTTGCTTGTGGGGTTTCATGTCATCCAAGAAGGGTAAATGCCAGTGTGGGAGACAGATTTCCCTTAAAGGCTGCCACGAACATTGTCTTTTTTGCCTTGGCACCTCACCCAACCATACGTCCTGTTCCATCTGTCAGGCCTTTGTACCGAAAGCACTTCATAGTAGACTCTCTTTGGTGCTGTATCTTGAAAACTAACGTCTTAAGCTTCTTGCCAAAGACATGATGTAGAGAACTTCCCACTCCAAGGGACAGCCATCAATGAAGAAGAAGAAGGCCAAGAAGTCTAGGCTGGAATCTTTTGCTGGTCAGCCTCTGCTGAACATCTCTCCTGAGGTGAGTGAATGCCTAGAGGTTCACCCGGCTTTATCGTTGTATTCCTCTGCTGTGACCAGGTTGGAGACCGGTGGGGATCCAACTTTAAGCACATCTGAGGAGGTATTGCAGACGTCTGTTTTGGACATTCGGGGGGAACCATGGCTGATTATCTCTGAGGGTCCTAGGGGGTGTTCCTCAAATATTAGTCAGAGAAGAAGTCCCTACTACCATTATTGAATGCTGTCCTGGGTCAGAGCTTTCCAAATTTTATAAGGTGGACATCCCATTGAAGAAAAAGCAAAAGACTAAACATATTACTCCTGCTCCTAGGGCTCCACAAAGTGAATGGCAGGCCTTCATTCAGGGCTTGTTTAGTGCTTTGATGGCATTCACACCTCCTCAGGGAGTTTCTGTTCCAGCACCCCCTAGGTCCTGTACTCCTCCAAAAAGGGGTTCCTCTGAAGAGGAGCTGGATTTGGATGAAGAATCCCTTGCATACTCTTCTCAGATTCCATTTCCTTTGGAGTATGGATCACAGGAAGAGGAATTTACTAGTGCTGACACTCCATTTGAAGAGATTTATTTTGAGGACATGATCTCCAGGATGATGGTGTTCTTTAAATGGGATTGTGCTCATGATTCTGAGGTACGTAAAAGATATTATGAGCTGCTGCAGATGGATTTGCATAAACCTTCTGCAGTTCTTCCTATTTTGGCTGCCTTGGATGCATTTTCCAATGCTTCTAAGGCTGCAGACTCTCAGCCCCCTGCCCCACGAAATCTGACAGATTCTATGGGGTGCCCGAGGACCATAAGTTTTTGTCCAAGTGACCTTCTGCTGACCCCTCAGTGGTGTCAATAGCTTCTGACAAACCTTCTCAATTGCTTCCTTCTCCCAAGTTAGTGCCCTGTGCTAAAGATAGCAAGACCATGGAAAGGCCAGGCAAGAAGGTTTGTACCTCTACTACCTTGGCTTTTTAGGGCTATTAATTGTCAGACCCATATGTCCAGGCATTTGTTGACTCTGCTATCCCAGGCCTCTCAGGTTATTTGTGATCTTCCAGAGTCTGAAAGTAAAACTTCTGTCCTTTCTCTGTTACGGACTTCCTCCCAGGTGGCTCGTCATTCCATCAAGTGTAGTTATAATGCAGCAGATGCTTCTTCTAGAGCTGCTGCTTTTGGGTCATCGATGAGGAGGCATTCTTGACTTTGGCTTCAACCTTTGCCTGGTGATATTTGGGCTAAGTTGATGGCTGCCCCTCTTGATAGTAAACACTTGTTTGGTGAAGCTGCAGCTATTATGTTTAAGTCCCTTCAGGATAAGGGCAAGGATTTACAGGAACTTAAATGTGTTTGTTTCTCTTGTGACTAAATTTCAGAGAAACTACCTCAATAAGCCAGCCTTTGCTCATAGGCAATATTACCCTCCTCCTAAGGGTAAAAAGGGTGGCATGCAGGCTACTCCTGCTAACGTTACTCAGACTTCAGTGTCTCAGACATCTCCTTCACAGCCACTTTCCTCTTTCTGTTTGCCTGTCTCTCTCTCTTCCTGTGTGGCTGCACATTACTCAGTATTCATGGCTTCTGTCCATTATTTGCCAGGGGTATTCATAGTTTGGAAATCCCTTCCCCCTTTTATGAGTGTTTCTCAACCCCCTCAGGAACTACTCTTCTTCTTTCCTGAGGTGCTTTGAGACCTTTTGACTCAGGGTACTATTCAAGAGGTGCCTTTGTCCAAAAGGGGGAGGGGGTTTTGCTCTAGAATGTTTGTAGTACTCAGAAAAGAGGGCACTTGGAGACCAATTCTAGATCTCTCTCATCTAAACACCTTTATGAAGGTGTCTTCCTTTTGAATGTTGTCCCTTCAGACTTTGCTCCCTTTCTTGCTTCCTCAGATTTATATGGTGTCTCTGCATCTCGAGCATGCTTATCTCCATATCCTGAGCCATCCCCCTTTCAGGAAATCTTTATGTTTCTCTGTTGCTTCCTGGCATTTTCAGTTCTCTCCTTTGCCCTTTGGACTTTCTGCTTTCCCATGGGTGTTCACCAAATGCTTCACTCCTGTGATTGCTTTTTTGCAGGCTTCAGGGGATCCAAGTATTTCCTTACTTGGACAACCTCTTCTTTCAGACATCCTGTCCAGAGATTCTGTTACAAAATCTTCATTTTTCCATTTCCCTTCTGCAGAGGGAAATGGGGTTCACAATAAACTTCAAAAAGTCTTTTTGACTCCTTGTTAAGACCCTGGTTTTCTGGGGTGCAGGATCCAGACGGTGCTTATGCTGGCATCCCTGCCTCCTCCCAAGGCCTTGACACTCATTTCCTTCTTTCAAACTCTTCTTCCTCTGGTCTATGTTACAGCCAGGGAGTTTCTGAGAGTACTGGGATTTATGGCATCCACCATCCCTATGCTCCATCTGGCCAAAGTCCACATGAGAATGTTTCACTGGTTTCTGAAGGCAGTGTGGCTTCAACATGTGCAATCCCATAGACTTTGTAGTTCCTCTTCTACCTTTTCTCAAGAAGGAACTTCACTGGTGGATCCAGCAGTTGTCTCTAAATCCAGGGCTCCCCTTTCATCCTTCTCTCCCCACTCAGGAGCTGTTCACAGATGCTTCAGGCAGGGGATGGGGAACAGATTTTAGCTCCTTAAACATACAGGGGGTGTGGTCATCTCTTCAATAGACAGAACACATCAGTACAAAAGAGAAGAGAGCTCTTCTGCTGGAGCTTAAGGCTTTTCATCCTCTTTTCTCCTCTGGACCTCCCAAGGTATTTACAGACAATACCACAGTGATGTGGTATGTAAACAAATTGGGAGGGGCAAGATCTTATCATTTTTGCTGGTTGGCACTCCCAGTGTGGGATCTTGCTGTCCAGTATCAAGTGACTCTTCAGGCAGTTTACATTCCCTCAGGTCAAAATACTGTGGTAGACACTCTGAGCAGGTCCTTAACTCAATCCCAGTAGGATACTCCTCAAATAGATCTATTTGCCTCTGCTCTGAACAGACAACGTCCTCTTTTTTGTGCCAGAGTCCCAGGTCCTCTGGTTTGGAATCTGCCAGTGAGAAGGTGCTGCACATGTTGGATGTGCATAGACAACTCAGATTTTATTGGGATAGGACTAAGATTATTAGGAACTCTGATCAGCTCTTTGTTTTTTTCATCCTAGGTCCTTAGGATTAGCTGTATCCAAACAAACTATTTCTTCTTGGATCTCAAAAGCTATTTCTTTTTGTTCCTTTAATGGTAAGAGCCTTCCCTATTCTGATAAGGTTCATTCTACTAGGACTGTGGCTTCTTCTGGCACTTTTTTCAAGTGTTTGGATACTAACTCTATACTTGAGGCGGCTACCTATACTTCTGTGCATACATTTACCAAGCATTACAAGTTGGATGGAATCTCCAGAGCTAGAGTTGGTTTTGCTAGGGCCATCCTTCATGGCTTCATAGAGGGCTCTGCTGGTTCTTCCTCATGCCAAGTTTCTTCCTGAGCTTTGGCACTCTCCCTAATGTAATGAATACTGCAACAGTGAAATGGAAGGACATAGTACAATTGCGTAAAATATTACCATAATGGTAGATGTCCTTTTTTTCACTGTTGCAGTATTCACTCCTTCCCTCCACCCCTGGTCCATTTCTCTTCTGGTAGTACTAATTACCTTTTCTTTTCCTTGGACTGATGTTCCTACTGGGGCTCTCAGTTCTAAGGATGGTACATCCAGACGTCACCTTTATGCCCTACACTACACAAGGAGCATATGTGTGACATACAGCGTACCTTACAGCAACCTAAAGGCTTTGGTATACTGGCCAGATGTCAGGCCACCCTTGGCATGGGATTCCTAATGTAATGAATACTTCAACAGTGAAGAGAAGGACATGTATTGTTATGGTAAGATTTTACACAACTGTACTTAATTATCCAGATACCCATTATATTGACCTGTTTACCTGTGGTAGTGGTGCTGCGGTAGCGTTGTCACCTCACAACAAGACGTTGGCCCATTTGATTCTCAGCTAGAGGGTCTTCTGTGTGGAGGCATGCGTGAATGGGCGTGTCTTCATTGAAGGTTGTGCATCAGGGCTGGTAACTCGGCATGTAAAAATCCACTACCAAACATTAGCAGACCTAACCGAGATAAGCCGAAAGACACAACAACATTATAGGCGATCACAGCTTGTCTTAAACAGATTGTGGTGCTGCGGTAGCATTGTCGCCTCACAGCAAGGCTTTGTCCCATTTGATTCTCAGCTAGAGCATCTTCTGTGTGGAGACATGCGTGAATGGGCATGCCTTTGTTGAAGGTTGTGCGTCAGGGCTGGTAACTCGGCACGTAAAAATCCACTACCAAACATTAGCGGACCGGAATTCCGCTGTGGCGACCTCTAACTGGGATAAGCCGAAAGACACAACAACAACACATCTTTTTTTCTTCTTACCAGGTTAAGTTTTCTGAGCCTTGTACTCTTCAGAGGCACCTCAAGATGACATGCACAGCACATACTTTGGGACAGTTTTTAAGTGTTGACTGTGTACAGCACATTGTTTTGAAGAAGTTGTGTGGAACCTAAAGACATGCAAATCAGACTGACAGCATGCAGAGGCTTGGCTTGAATCCTGAATCCTGGAATATCACCAGTAAGGCTTATTCTAGAAATAATTAGCAGTGATAATTAATTTAATTAGTAAGATAAAAGTATAGATAACTATGTCAAATTAGATAAGGGTAAGTTCATACTTAGGTAGTTATAAAATATATAACCAGTAATTAAGTATGCCTACATGTACAAAGCTGGATTCATTATGGTAATACAGTAATTAAATGGTTGTGCTAAAAGAAATATTGTCTCTTGTTAAAAGACAAAAAACGACAAGTTATGTTCTAAATTAATGTACTAATTATGTCTGACATACCTAGGGAAAGTTCTGTGTGGAATGCCAGAAAAAAGTTAAGTGAATTAGAGCTGTTGTTTATCAGGGAAAGGAGATCAATCTAGTGATTTGTCCAGTTGGTGACAGAGGAACATAGATTTGATTGAAGGAAGGAAGAGGAGTGTTTTCCTACTAGGTTTTTCAATGTCAGAATGACTTTGCACCAGTAAGTTGGGTTTTAGATCTCATTGCTTGACCTGTGCAGCTTGGGATGTAAATTGACGTTCAGATGGAGGAACTTCTTCACCTCAGAACTGAAATTACACAAGCCAAGGAGCTGTTAAAACAAAGGTGGAGACAGTTTTGTAAGTTGTGTCCCATGTTTAAGAAGACAAAAATGAAGCTCCTTTTATAGCTCAACTGGCTTCACAGAAGTAAATGCAGTCTGTGGACAGTGACAAAAATGTTGTCATGGTAATATTTTGTCTGAGTTGCACCTGAATCCACCCAGTCCCCCACCCCACTCCCAGAGGAGTGTCCCATTTGTTTTATGTATATATATATATATATATATATATATATATATATATATATATATATATATATATATACACACACACACACACACACACACACACACACACACACACTTTTTATAGGAGGGGTGTAGTTTAGGATGTTTGAAAATTCAAAAACTTCCTTAACAGACCATGACTATCCCAGAGAATGACATTCCACTTGTTTCCAAGTAATTTATTTTATCTTGCGATTTTTCTGAATATCTACAGGTTGTTATTCGAAAAT
Source organism: Protopterus annectens (assembly GCF_019279795.1). Classification (NCBI taxonomy): domain Eukaryota; kingdom Metazoa; phylum Chordata; order Ceratodontiformes; family Protopteridae; genus Protopterus; species Protopterus annectens. The sequence continues at coordinate 820,001,078 of NC_056732.1, forward strand.
GAAGTATTAGATGGCAGCTGAGCTCATGTGAATGCAGAGTTTTAGCCATTCTGACATTGCTACCAAGTGGGTTATGTCACTAGAACATGACTGGCTCACTTTTTTAAGCAGTAACTAGGACCCCCACCACCACCACCAAGCCAGACAGCAGGGACATGTGATCCTGCTGACAGATGAAACAGGAGAAGTAACTCCATTGAATCTCAAGCCACCAGGAATATTAATTACTATGTTCCCTGGGGTATATCAGGCCTTCAGCTGTGAGTAGATACATTTTGTTCCTTGCACAGTCCTTTGCATGGGTTTCCGTATGTGATGAGTTGCTTTGTCCAGTACAGTTTTTCAAATGCCAGCATTTGGTGGACTATCAGAGTGTACCATCTTTTGTGCAAAGTAGTTTATCTGGAGTTTAATTTGTTTTGAACATCTGCTTTCCTTCATTGACACTGAATCCTGGCTTTCTATGATTGTATTTTATTTGAGAGGCACATTCTTACCTCCTGATATTGTCACTTATTGGAAGTTTCTGTAGTTGCCTTCTCTGCTTTGGAAAGGCTGGAGAAAAAAGTACTCTCAAATGTGGCAATTTTGTCCTTAATTGGGGTTTGGAAAGTCAGAGTTCAGTTTACAAACCAGCATTTTGCTATAAATAATTTTTCAACATTTTTTGAAAAAATCATTAGATAAATTATAGCTTTATAGCTTTTGACATTATGCACAAGGATACAGAGTCTGCATACTTCATCTAAATTCTGCTAAATAACATTATGGGCATACGTCCACTTTTAGAAAGGCACTATCTGAATGATTGTAAGGTTGGCAATATGAACACGGTTGGACTCCTACCACAGAAAGCATGGGAAACGGTTTAACTTAGAGGAATTATTTTGGAACTGAAAGGCCTGAGCAGAATTCTTTCTCTGTAGAGTTTTTTTATGGTGTGGTATTTTTCAGTAATCATTATTAGTTTACAAACGTTAAAATTATTTAGTGAATGAATGGTGGTGGTGGTGGTGGTGGGGGGCATTTTGATAACTTCTGTCTGCCTTTTGCATAGCTCTCTGGTGGAAGAAGACCTAGTCCAGTTGAAGTTAATGAGTGAGTATTGTCAGTGTGAAGCTGGCAAGTTGTCAAAAGAAACCATCTTGGTTAGAATCAGCAAGGCAAGTTTTATGGCATATTTGGCATCTCTGAAACTTCTGCCTGTTAAACATGCTGAGGCTTTGAGGTATTCTTTTTTTTCCAAGACTTAGATGAGATCTAGAAAGACTTTATGGATTGGAATATTTTGTAACCTTTTTGGGGATTTTTTAAGCAGTAACTCCTGATTCGATCTGGTGGAGTTTGTATCTGCTTGCGTTCTTTAATCCTTATTTTCTTTGAGCTAGGCTGAAAAAGTTTCTAATGCTTTCATAAAAAATGTCAACTGTGTTGCATATGTGGGGACTTAAATCTGGTTGTAGATGCTAATATATGAAAATATTAGGAATTTCAGTTGGAAGGTAGACTGGACCATTTCTTTCTGTTATGTTGATGCAAACAGACATACCTGAAGGCTTTTGTTAGGGCTCATTCCTTTAAAGATTCTGAGGTTTCCATTGTTTTCTTCAGGGATACCTCATCAGGAGAAAACTTTTGAGGTGGCTATGTAAGACAGAACACCATCCATACTATCACATAACAATCCAAGGCAGGTTCTCAGTAATAAGGACATAAGTGTTTTTAAGGCAGTCTTTCTGGAGATCCCAGATGGGTGGGAGTAGCATAAGCTTACAACTGCATGCGCATACTTAAGACACAGTACAATTAAGACTGGGCTAAGTTAACAAAGAACAGAATAGACAACAATATCAAAGATAGAAAAATGGTATAGACGTAAACTTATAAGGGGGTGTTCAGAAATATTTGCACTGGCACAGGGCTAAATATTTTGTTGAGATTCAGCCTAATGCTACTTATGTATGTATTAGGACCAGTATAGTGCTGGTATTCTGAAAAAGGAGATGCATAGTAAGTTAGTGCAGCCATGTTACTGGCAGCAGGAGCACCATTAAACTTGAAGCGCAGAGGTCCAGCTATAGGTGCTTACATGACTAACATGACCGACTCAGTAAGGCAGTTTACTAGAGTATGTATATGTTTACATGTCCAAAGAACTGCCTCATAGCTGCAACATGGGCCCTGCAAGTAAGTCACTGAGAGTATGCCAGCAGAACAAAGTGCCATCTTAGTCCATCATATAATTGAGCAGGAGAGTGAGAGCTAGGAAAGGAAGAAATGGGACAAAAGTAAACAGACACATACAGGGGTACCTTGAAAGAAGGATAAATAGGGGACGAAGGGCATTTTTTTTTCTTTGTGGGACAGGTGCCATTTTACCTTTTCTAAAGAAAGGTAGGTAGGTGGGGATGGTAACACGGACCTTGCTTGTGAAGGAAAGAAAAGTAGGTAAAGTAGCAGGGGCAGATACTAAAGTGCAGATAGAGACAGGGGTGCCGTAAATACAAAAAAAGGTGCGACCAGATAGAGGCAGGGGTGCTGTAAATACAAAAAAAGGTGCCACAGCAGTGGAGGGATGCAGACATACTTTGTGGGGACATCTGGTGATGGGAAAGACTGGATTATAAACAGGAAACTGGAAGTGCTGCAAAAGTAAGGTAAATACCATGATGGAGTGTAGAGTGTGGTGCAGAGGGCCTAACATCAATTACCCCAATGTCTGACATCATGGCCTTGCTCTGACCCAGGGAGGCCTTATGGTTTGGGTCAGTTGGCCACAGTGTTATATTAGATGCCCCCAGAGGGCACCCCATGGCAACAGTATGGGAGTCCAGCTACCAGCACACCTTGGATGCAGCCATTTGGTACTCCTGATGGTAAGTGACCAAGGAGGACCTCTTTGAGCTACTGACAGGTGTGGAGCCTTATCTCCCGTTATAGGTGGTTATCAGAAGCCACCATTGAGCCCCCAGGGTGCCTTCAGTTAGGTGAACTTTTGTTTCCCTGGTGACTCAACACCAGGTGTGCTGAATGGAGCAGACCTAGGTGAATGATGCTGATCCATGTCCAGCACTACAGCTTAACCTGTAAAAGGAGGGGACAAAAATGGAAAGAAAAGGCCGCACATTAGTATGAGTGTGTGAGAAATTTGTATACATATCCTGCCTCCAAGACAGCCCAACAGACTTTCTTAGACAAGCCTTCTTGTTTAAGGAGCTCCCCTTGGCTGCTATGGGGGCAAAAAATGGAATATTCAGTGCGGTGTGCCCACGCCAGCAGAAAGCAAGTAAACCAACAGACTGCCAGAAAATAACACTGGAGAAACCTGTATACCATGCTTGTTGTAAAACTTCTGGTACAGTTTTCCCTGATTTCTTTCTGCCTTTGGCAGGGCAGGTTTGGGTGACACCTTTGCAAGACACTATAGTGAAGTATGTATTGCTTGATGAAGTAAGTGATAACAATAACATCATTCACTGCACTGGCAGAGTGTTGCCAGGCATTAGTCTTTTATAAGAGGCCATCATAATGGTCCAATAGGTACTCCTGATAGTGCCTGTTTAGCAGATGCAAAAAGGTCTTAACTCTCCTGGCTGTACTGGGCAGGAGACCTTCTAAAACCTGCATCTGATGAGATCCTGTCCACTCAGTAGGTCATAATGGTAGCTTGGTGTGTACATTCATGTTATGGACACCATGTGATATGCATTATCTGGCAGCAACAGTGCAATATAGAAACTTTCACTAGTACAGAGTAGAGGTGCTAAGGGCTTCACATTGTGCATGAGCATAGTGTACACATGACCACCTAATTGAGGAACAGATAGGAAGGAGCATGGTAGCTATACATGGGGTGGTAACATAACACATTGTAGCAGCAATTCAGACAGAGCCACTCTAAGTTGTTTCATTATCATAATCACCATGCTACAAGGCCCACTGTAACATGGCAAAAAGCTCAGCCATCATATTTGCTGATGACTATATTTTTTAAAGACCTCTTTTGAATTATCACTTGTGACATACAGTAGGTAAACTTAACATTTATGTAAAAGTAATCAAACCATATTAACAAGTTCACATTTACAAACATTATACATCAAAAATATTGTTTTGTATCGTATAATCAATGCAACGTTGCATAAATTGTTCAATTCCTGCCTTCTCTTAAACCTCGTTCCTCCTCCAAAACATTTTTCTGCATGTATTGTTCTCACAATTTCCACTTTTTCTGTGTAATGTACTCCTATTCTTGTTTAAGGATATAACTTCCTATTCTTTTATATATTCACAATTTCAAGTGTTGTTGGTTTAGATTTTGTTTTCCATTTTCTAGCAGTTGCTTTTTCTGGCAGCCACCTGAATTAAACATAGCAAGGCCTTACTATGTCTAGACAATTCACATCCTGTACCCCAGCTCAAAAAAATAATTTCCGTAGTTATACTCATTTGCTTGCCCAGAATTCCTGACAGAATACTCTGTAGGAAGGTCTTAAACTCTGCCAACTCATTACACTCTGAGAACATGTGCTCCCAGGTACTTCTTTCTTCCCCATTACACCTCTCACATTTGCCATCTACCTGATGTAAATTAATTTGGAGTCTGCTTGGGGTATAAAAATATCTATCAAACACTTCCAGACAAAGTACTAAATCTAGATTTTGTTGCATACTTGGGAGCCATACATATGTCCTCCCATTGTGTCTTTGTGAATTCTATATCTACTCCCTCTTTCCAATATTTTCCGACTTCTTTTGTTTTATTCCTATAGTTATCTTGCAATATTTTATTAATTCCTATAGTTGTCTGGCAATATTTTACATGTCCTATTAAGTATCCCCTTTTTAACAGCAGCTTCTGTTATAGATTCAGGTAATAACTCAACCAGTACAGGTCTTTCCTTTAGGATTCCCCTATCCCTTTTTTTTTCTATAGACTGATATTAATCCCTGATAGGGAAGGCAGTCACGAGCCCACAGTCCAAATGTTTTCTTGGCCTCCTCTCATTCTTTTACCTTCCTCTGTTTATTTGCTCCCAATACCTTGGTTCCTTTGTTAGCTTCCTCCAGTACATTCCAGCCCCCTCTTTCCTATTCTCTGCACCCCTATTGCAGTCATCCCTATTGGCAGAATTTCCATTCTCCATTTCTGTGTTTGTTTAGTTCTTAGTATACTTTCTGCCACTTTATGAATGTAATATTCTGTATGACTCTTATTCTCTTTAAGGATCTGCATCCAAAATCATGCTTTCCTTATTTGTTGATTTACCCCCCTCCCCGATTCGTCATCATCCCTTTCCACTTTGAATTGTAGCTTTCTGTTTGTGTTGTATACAAGAGCCTTAACTATGCAGCTTTAAAATATCCCTTCAAATCAGGTAATTCGAAACCACCTTGTTCTTTTGGAAGGATCAACTCATCCCACTTGATCCTTGCCCTCTTCCCTCCCAAATAGAATATTTCAGATCTTTATTAATTACTATCTGCAACTTCTTTTCTGGTTGTATTAGCACAACTTCTGCTCTGGATGATAAATATATGCCTGGCCTGTGAATAAAACTAAAAGAACTAATAATGTTTTTACTGCTTGTGGCTTGCTATCCATGTCTGTAGGCAAGAGCTTCCAGTTTCTCAGTTTTTGTATTATCTTTTGTTTAGTCTCTTCCCAGATATCCTTAGCTGCCATAACATACTCATTTTTAATTCAGACTCCCAAATATTTAATTTTATCCTGTCTTAGCTGTCATAACAGAATTCTTTTTAATCCATACTCCTAAATACTTCATTTTATCATGTCCCCATATATAAATTATAGCTATACGTTTATTTTATCTTCATTAGTTTTATATCCTCCTCCCCCTCCAAAAACCCAGAACTCTCTCAGAATGTTCCACAACACTGAGATACCCTTTTCTGGTTCCATCAGGTACAAAATAATATTGTCAGCAAATAAAGCCAAGTTTTCTTGAACACCATACCAGTTGTAGCCTTAAATTTCCAAGTCCATTATCTTTGCCATTGGTTCTAAACATAACACAAGTAACAAAGGGGAAAGAAGACAACCCTGCCTGATTTCTCTCTTCAGACATAGTTTATCAGAGAGGACCCCTCCCACTTTGATTTTTGACTCCGGTTCCTCATATATCCTTCTAATTAGCCTTATTATTGCCGGAAATGCAAATGCTTCCATTACCCTACAGATCCCATCTTACTGTGTCAAATGCTTTTTCTACGTTAAGACCCAACAATAACAGCAGTATTTTCTTACATTCTCTTTCCCTCTGGATTATCATTCTTCTGTTAATTTTGTCAGGTGTTTGCCTTCCTTTCACAAAACCCCACTGGTCCATGACTATCAGTTTTGCCATCACCACTATCATTCTTTTAGCCATTATAAATAAAACACTTAATCGTGGTTTACAATTGAAATGATCCTATATGCTGATGACTGTCTTAAGAGATGCAAATTGGGTATAGGAATTTAGTGGAGAAGAGTTTATACTGCAGTATAGGTATAGTGGAAAAAGATAAAAGATAACTATTATACCATGACCCCCCCAAAATGTGCACGCTGATTGGCCAGCGTGCCCATTGTAAATCGAGTTATACTAATGGAAAAAGGTGTTAAATGGGTTTAACATCGGAGATCTGCTTTTCTTGCTTTTGCTTCGCGATCTGATGGTACGCGCAGGCGCCTCATGCCAGCATCAGAACTGCCGGGAAGCCCAGACATGCCATATATTAAGAAAAACAGTAAATATTTATTTATTTATTTTAAATAGTATGAAGTTTTAGTAAAATAATAATATGAGATTGTATAGATGGGTACCATTTGGTACGTTGCTACCCACGGTGAGCTTTGTTTAGGGCCCTCCACCGACAAAACCACGCCAACCGTGGGTAAATTAACCATTTACCCACCACCACCTGTTATTGTTATAAATTAGTGGTGTGGGTAAATTTAAATTTACTCCATGTACTTGTTTTTCAGCTGCCGGCCTCCACCAACCCCGCCGCCAACCCGTGGTATGAGCATTACCCACACCCAGGCGTGGGTTATTGCTATAATATACCTCAGCACTACACTTGGTATCATAATGCATGGAAGCAAAAGGAACAGAGAACAAGGTAACATATTCAATTACATTTGACTGCTATTTCTAACTTCATTGAGGGTCAGGATTCAAATGCATTAGCTTTTCTGGAAGCATACAGAGCTTTCTTAAGAAACATCTTTTTGTTGAGGCCTCCATTAGTACTCCATGGGGATTGTACTTTTGTTCTGGAAAAATCGATTCTATGTTCTTTCCAAACTGAGTTTGAACAGATTTAAAGCTTCTGACTTGGAGGATTCATTCAAGTTGGCCAGAAGTATTTAGAGCTTCATGGTCTTTCTTTTGAAACCTTCTTCTTAGTATTTCTTAAAGACAGAGTCTCTTCAGACTAATCCTGCCTTTACACCTAAGGTTGCAACAGTGATTGTTCTAGATCAGTGCATTCTCTGGGCTGTCTTCTTTCTTTATTGTAAAAATTCTAGGAAGCATTTGTTGCACAGCATGGACTTTCATTACTAAATATGATATTACATGAATATAACCTAGTTCATATACAGACACCACTTTTTGTTTTCATTTTCATCATAAAAAGCATGGACCAAAGTGTCTGAGAACACCCTTGTTGTATATGCCTTTTTGAATGCTTTAAATTGTGTTATCTTAATGCAATAAGCTATTATCACAATTCAGTAAAACTTGCTTACTACTATTTTAGCTACTTCAGTAGTTTTTTTTTTCAGAAATGTGGCTATGGATGTTTGTGCAGCAGCTGCATGGTCTTCTCTTAATACATTTGCAAAACATTACATGCTGCATCTGATATCCCTGTTTCCCTTTGAGCTGATGTTATCAAGGATATGAACCAATGAGGGGACCACCAAGTATGAAGGTCGTTTATTACTGAATATGAACCTACTTTTATCAGGTATTGAAGTCATGCTGTTAACATAACTATAGATCTGGAAGAGTAGACCTAGCCTGACTAATGTTTGTACCCACCTATGCAAAGAAGGTTTCTTGTTTCTTACACTATTGTACTTGGCATGGCTAAGTTTCTGAAGAGGGAGACCTGTGCAGTTTGAGAGAAGGAAGGTACTTAGCAGACTGGCAAAGTTTTGTTTGCAGAGTGGTCCTAATGAAACCTCACAAATTCTGCCTCATAATGTCCACAGCAAAAGTCTCTTAAAAGCAGTCTAAACCACCAAGCACGTTAGGCGAGAAATAAAACAATTTATTAAATAAAAATTTTAAACATTGAGTACTTTCATCCCTAAACATTTAACACATTCATAAACCAATTTAAATTGTAAGTCATGTGATCAGTCATTACTGTAATGTTAAGAAACTAGCAACCAGAAGACCAATAAGTTTACTAAAAGGTCAATAAATTAAATAACTCCATTCTTAAAATCATTTTTAGAGGGTACAAAATATAAAAAAATGTAAGCTATTAAATAAAACAATGTAAAATGGTGTTTGAACAAAGAAAACCTTTTTCTGCATTATAGTGAAATCTCTAATTCACAACATAAAAAATTTCAAGCTGAAAACCAGTTGACTATAAAAATCCAAAAACTTGTTCTCCAACAATTATGCATAATGTCGGTAACAAAAATATTGAAAAATATAATAGTAATATTATGGTCGAGTGGCAAAGTGATCATTCCTTGTCATGAATTAACTAATAAAAAAAGCTGTTAGAATTTTGCAGCCTGAAGTTTAAGTATACTACTGATCAAAATATTGTCATTCAACCCAGGCGCTTATAGCTGCACTGAGCCTAAGTTGCCACTTCAGCTCTTTGTACTTAGAGTCTTCCAAGGGCCTCCACTTGGGTGTTTGTTAAATCTCTCCAAAATCATAAATAAAATGTTCTCATAATTAGAACAAATCTGAATGTGTTTAAATAAAGCATTTTTATAGCCTTTCTGTATGTCATAATAATGTTCATAAATGTGCTTAGAGAGGGTGTTACATTGGGTAAAAAGTGCTAAATAAACCACCCCAAACATCATATAGTCATAACCTTGTGGTGGTCTGAAATTATGACCCCCAAAAAATACACTGCCACACTTGGCACTGATTACAGTTGCCACATTTTTTCGTCCCAGTCATAAGGCCCAAATTGGCTAACTCGATTGGGTGATCTTGTTTTCCAACTTATTCTTAAAATTATGTCTCCTTTTGAACACAAAACTTGGATTTTCTCCCAGAATTTCATTCAAGCTTTGGGCAAACTTAAAAATACAGCAGTCCTTCTCACTTCTCATTCACAATATCCTTGATCATACTAACATCAGGTTTTAATTTTAACACCAAAACTCAACCAAACTCTTTGGGGACCTCAGTGGCCTGAGTATTTTGTGCCTAATTTTTGCAGGCTCTTTCCCAAAAAGGTAATATATCTAGTGTGGCATACCTCTGATTTAATGTTCATTAAATTTAAAGGATAACTCCTAGTTTGTCACATTCAGATGCAAGTATTTTATCATCTGAAATCATTCTAACCAATTGGACAAATGTACCTTTCCCTAAACCTTTTTCTGTGCCAGAGGGTGATAACAAAATGAAGGTACAAGTTGGAAAAATTAGGCCTCCTAAATATATTACAAATTAAAATACCACCTCCTTTGGAAATAGTTACATTTAAAAAAATAATACAGTCTCTAGATTGATATGTAAACTTAAAAAAATATATAGGATCATTGATGTAATTTAAAAACTCATGAAGGGTCTCCATAGTGTTGTCCCACAAAATGCAAATGTCCACAAGGTATCTTGTATGGAGGTTCAAATTTAGACTTAAAAATAAAATTTTGTTCCCAACTTAGCATCACTAAGTTGGCATAAATAAGAGCACAGACTACACCCATATCAACTCCCATAATTTGTTTGACAAACTTCCCTTCAGAGAAAATGAAGTTATTGCAAGCACTATGTCCATAAAGACCATAATAATACGGACATCTTCTGTTGTCAAAAATTCAAAAGATGCAACTACCTTAGAAAACAGGTCTAAACCTTCACAGAGAGGGAATGAAGTGAATAAATCCACCACATCTACAGTGACAAAAATTAAATTATCACTTTTATAGTTCCTATTGCTTATCAAGTTAGTCTTGTTAGTTACTGAGAATGGATTTATTCTTCCAGATCTGTCATGATGGCAAGTACATTTTCTATGTATTACTATAAGGGTCGTACCCCAGAGGAGTTGCTTTGGACACTGTCCTGCTGACATAAGATGGCCCTTCTCATAGGAAGCCTTGAATGTACTATTACTTAATATGACAGTAGATCTGGAAGAGCAGGCCTGTGTGCTGTAACATACTTGTCTACCTACCCCTTCCTGTAGCATAGTTGGTCACTCTCTGTTTTTAAATTTTCAGTTGCCTTTATGCATTTAATCCAAAATTTGGAGAAGCTTGTTGCTGTGGTGATTATGGAATATACTGCAACAATGTGTAGCAGCTTGGTAGTTGTTTTTTTATTCTGCTGGGCAGTCTTAACACATGACAGTATTAGTGGTACCCAGGATGGACCTCCTCTTCCAACTGTGTAATTTTAGTAAGTACATGACTTCTGATACAAATGAAAGTTTTATTTATGGGTCAATAGAAATTCCTGTTTTATCTGCAAAAGAACCTACTGTTTACTATAATATTTCTATTTTATGTATAATGTCAGTTTATGTACATGTTTAAATCCTTTTGGTTTTACTCAGTCTTATTTGCTATAATAATAGCCCCTGAGTATGATAAAACTGAAGATAGATAATAAATCTTGCTATTTTCTTTACAGATTCATTTGAGATAGCAGGTTTGAAAATTAGGGTGACCATTTCATATTCCTAGACTCTTTAATGTGATTTCCAGAATGAAGGGACTGGACAGCCAAAAAAATGTGCACATACATATCAAATCCAAAATTGCAGTTCTCAGAATATTCCCTTTTCTCTAAGGTAAGGCAGTCTTTGAGTTGTAATATATGTAGGTTTGGGAGGTATGGAGGATAGGTGGGATTGACCCCCTGCCAAAAAGAAAATGTGCATTCGTTCATTTTAATGCAGCACACTCCACATTCCATTTCAGCACTAGCCACTTTGCTTTAAACATTGGCTGTAAGTGATTTGGTTTAATTGACTGACTAATGTGGATGTGATACCCCAACCCCATGTAAAAACAGGGAAAAGAATGTTAACAATTACTCCACTAAGAAATGCTGTCTGCTGTAGGTGATAAAATTTGCTGTCACATCTTGGGGGCACCCACATCCCTATAATTAACAGCTTCATTTATTGGTGCCCTGCTAATCCAGATGAAAATAGATGACCTGTGGCTTACCAAGTTTGCCGAAGACTGCAATCTGGGTGCAGTTATAGAAACCCCAGTGATGTCAACATTCTACAAAATGGGCTCACACAGATAAATGATTGGTGCCAGAGCCAGCTAATCCAGATGAAAATAGATGACCTGTGGCTTACCAAGTTTGCCGAAGACTGCAATCTGGGTGCAGTTATAGTAACCCCAGTGATGTCAACATTCTACAAAATGGGGTCACACAGATAAATGATTGGTGCCAGACTACCAGAGCCAAATACATTATCATCCCCTTCATCAAAGGAGAAGTCCCTGCAAATGACAACATTAATAATACCCCCTAAGTTCAAACCCAATGGTGAGAGATGTGGGAACACATGTTAATAGCAATCTTAACTTTGATCACCATGTGTCCACAGTGGTAAGGAAGTCTTTCTACATTGCACATTTCATAAGTAAGGACATAGCATCGAAAGCTAAGGAGGTTATAAACCCCCTGTACTCAGTCCTGTACTCAGCCCTCATCTGACCAATAAGTCCTCCTTTCTGTATGTACCTTACCAGACATCTGCAGCAGATGGAGAGACCTCGGAGGTTTCTCACAAAGAAAATTCAGGGCCTACAACACATGACCTACATGGACAGACTGAAGTCCCTTTTACTGTACTCTGTCTCGTATGGACTGCTTATAGGCGACTTATCCCTGGCCAAGGGCACCCGCAGGCAGGTGCAAGGGGGTGCATTTGCGCCCCCCCTGGAATCGGCTGGCCAGGAGAGTAATTTTTTATTTATTTTTTTTTATTAGAAGTAAATTAAGGGTATTCTTCTTTAAGAACTCCCTTTGCATCCGGTCGTACAAATGGAGGTACTTGTGACCCGTTTTCGTCTTTTCCATACGGTTTACGTCTTTATCTTCCGCATTCGCGCGTGAAATTTGAATTCTAGATAGGCGCCAGCAGAGATGCCGTGTTGTGTCCACGAAGAGGGTATTGCTATTACAATCGGAGCAAGCAAGCTGTTTCAGGAGCAGAGAGGGATTCCACAAAGGTAGGAAGGTTGCATAAATAACTGAGTTGTTTGGTTAACAATTACCAGGGAACATACTCCTTACTAATAGACATTAAACAAATGGGGTGCACAAACCAAAATAGACATCAAAGATTCAGCTTTCATCACTTTTGACATCTGGTCTGCCTGCTCTAACCTCCACATTTTTACATCTGCTTTGCACATGCTACATATAATAGGACCAATTACAGTTCCACAAAGACAGATTAAAAGATTGTCTTGATAAATGATGAAAAAGATTATTTTCAGTTTCAACCACTGCCACTGAGAGATGTACAAATACAGATCGAGATTTCTCCTGAAAGAGTCATTTTAAGTGTATGACTGTATAAGCCATTAAACATTCTGGCAAGCTGAGCATCTATCTGTTGTTAAAATGTCTCAGTTTTGACCTTTTTATCACTAGGTCAAGGGTTAAAAAGCCACCCTGGAGACTGAAACCTTTGGCAGTGCTGACACTGTAAAGTGGAGGTGGTAGCAGAAAGACACTGTAGAATAGTTTTGTTTCTACTTGGACATTAATCTACATGATAAATGTTTGCCATTCCTGACAACTTTCATTTTCTAACTTCTTTAGGGACAGCCATTCCTGAGTGGAATTCAGTGCCCTGTGCAGCATTCAGTTGTTTAGACAAACAGGTACTATTGTGGCAACAAGCCTGGCTTGTTTGTCAGTTATTACCAACCCTGGCAAAGTAAAACTCCTTCACATTTAGGGTACTATACAACAGCCTTAAGGAGTGTTTAGCAAAAGTGATGAACTGTATCGGGCCATTCCATTTTCTTAGTCATTCTTTAAGACTTGACTTATCTATGAGCACTACAAAACCTACCATAAACTGTGAGCAGTTCATACAGGAATACACAAGTAACTATAAAAATCTGATACGATACAATGCAGATATATACATGTATTCAATACAGGTAGATATTGGCAATACCAACAATTACAGATGGAAGGTGTTAAGCCTACCTGGCTGGAGAATAGATGGTATCACCCATATGTTCTGCCATTAGGAATATTAAACAGGACTGCAGTAAAATTTTATTTTAACAAAAAGATTGTGGTTAAATCATAAATTCCAGTAAATAAAACAGTATGTACATCTTGGCAGAGACCTACAATATATTAATAACTTTAGAAGTTATAAGCATGTATGGGCAGACCAAGTAAATAAGAAAAAAAATGTGGGAAGTGAGAAATGGAGGAGAGAAGGTGGTGCTCAGGTTATGTCAGTTTCTAGCAGGTAGAGTGAGCACAATTTATGTTCCATGAGACTATATACACTGTCAGCAGTTGCACCTTCCAAAGAAGGGTGGGAGCTGGGAGATAACAAAATGGGAATTAAAATTATGCTTTCCAAAAAGAAACACAGTACTGCGGATGCTGGAATATCGAACACAATCAAATTTATTTTAGTCTACAATCAACTGGTTAAGCTCTTTCATCCATTAATATGGACTTCTTCAGAACCAGATATGACTACATCAAACAATCATTAAATAATACCCATGTGCAAATACATGTTCATAGGTTCATAGGTTCATAGGTTCATACTAGGCTATCTGCCCTAGGGCATTTATAAGCCTAGCCAGAGTTGTGTGGCTTTCACCACCCCTTAGGTTGAAGAATACTATACCCATTAGTTTGCTGTGCCTCTGTCCAGCAGTGATACAGAGATGATCCCCAGGGTAAACCTACGATCTCCCATCCACTGGTCAAGATTCCTCTTGAACAGAGCCAGCGAGGTGATCTGTCTCACATGGACCGGGATTCTGTTCCACAGCATAGGGAGTCTCTGGGTGATGAATCTGTCCCTCCAGCACGTCCTATTTATATCCATGTTGAGGTTTAAGTCTCTTGCTCTTGTGGCTCTGGTGGATTTGGATTTTTTGAGGTGGAGCATGTCCATTAATTCCGGGTTGGACATGGCCTTGTATGTCAGGCACAGGTCACCTCTGAGCAGACGGTATGCGACTGAATAGAGCTGGAGTTTCTTCAGTCGGGCAGCATATGGCATATTTTTGAGCCCCTTTATCCTTTTGGTGAGGAACTTTTGGGGTCTTTCCAATTGCTGCAGGTGTCGGGTAAGATACATTCGAATGGGGCATTGTACTCAATCATTGGTCTGATAAGTGAAGAGTACAGGAACAATGACCTCCCTTGATCTGGATGTGAATCCCTTCATAATCAGGTGGGCAATGTAGAAGGTCCTCCTAACCACTTTGGCAATGTGAGTGTCAAAAGAAAGGTTACTGTCAACTTGGGTCCCCAGGTCCCTGATAACCTCTTCTGTGCTTAATGGATTGCCACCTATGTGGTAACTTGGGGTTACCTTGTTTTTACCAAAGGGTATGACTATACATTTTTTGGCATTTAGCTTAAGGCCATGGCTCTGGCACCAGTTATCCGTTTCTATGAGACCTCTCTGAAGGATATCTGTGTCTGATGGATTTTCAACCATGGCTCCCAGTTTGCAGTCATCTGCAAACTTTGTCAGCCACAATCCTCCTATGTTTGCCTGCACTTCTGAAAAGTAGATGCCGAACAAGAGGGGGCCCAGGACTGAGCCCTGTGGGACACCGCTTGTGACCGGCTTGGAGTCTGACATGGCACGCAACTCTAACCCTGTGGGTTCTGTCCTTGAGCCAGTTTGCAACCCATCTTGTGACATATGGGTTTACATTTAAGCTGGTGAGCTTTTCTATGATACCCGAGTGGGGTATTGTGTCGAAAGCTTTTGCAAGGTCAAGGTAGGCTGTGTGAACTGCCTTACCCTCATCAATGGCCTTGGTGACTGTTTCAAAAAGTCGACCAAGTTCAAGAGGCATGATCTGCCCTTGACAAAGCCGAATTGGGTAGGATCCAATGTCTGTAGGTCCCCTATGTCTTTATTTATGAGTTCCATTATGATCCTCTCCATAGTTTTGCAGACCAGGCTTGTTAAGCTTATTGGGCGGTAATTACCAGGGTCCGTAGAAGCACCGCCTTTGTGGAGTGGGACCACAGTTGCCGTATGCCACTCTTTGGGTACGTATCCTGTGGTAAGGCTAAGATTAAACAGCAGCCTTATGTGTGGGTTTAGTTCCTCATTGAGTTTGTGTAGCACACAGCCGGGTCACCATCCGGTCCCATTGATGCTGTGTTTTTAGCTTTAGAGAGAGCAGCTCACACCTGGCCACTTGAGATGATTGGGAGGCTACACTCTGCTGGGATAGAAATTGCTCCTTTTGGGGGGGGGGGGGAGAAATTTTCACTGAACCTGTCTGCCAGTATGTTTGCAATGTCTGTGGGTTCAGTGATTTTTGTATCATTTTGGACTAATTCTGAGCATATCTGGGAGTTTCCACCCAGATTTCTAACATAGCTAAAGAAGGCCTTATGATTGTCTTTTGAGTCCTTGGCGATTTTTCTCTCAAAGTTGGCCTTGGATGATTTTATGAGTGATCATAGTTTTTTACTAGTATTGATCAGAGATGTCTTCCCTTTTAGGGATTTTGCTCTATCTTGTAGTAGCTTTCTCCTCTTGTTGTAAAGTTTGTTTATGGCTGGGGTCCACCAGATCGGGCGCTTGCCTTTGGTGGAAAGGGTCTTGATTTTATTTGGGATTGCTTGAGCCATACAATCCTGGAGGTGCTCGTAGAAAGCATTTGTAAGGGATTCAGCAGCGTGGGTTGTGGTTTCCAATGTCTCAGGGGCCTTGAAGGATACCACACCAGTCTTAAGAAGTGTGAAGTTGGCTTTTGAGAAGTTCTTCACTGTGGTCTTTTTTGTTTGTGGTGGTAAGCGGATGTGGATCTCCATTGAGCTTAGTTTATGGTCTGATCTCACCAATGACGATATACTTCTGGTGTGGAGCATTTTGTCCCCATGTTTGTGATGATCAGGTCTAGTATATTTTCACCTCTTGTGGGAATGGTGACAAGTTGTTCCATAGCATTTGAGTTTATGAACTCCAGGAACCTTTGGGCTAGGGTATTGGGGCTTGAGTAATGTTCCCAGTCTATGTTTGGGTAGTTGAAGTCACCCAATATGATGGTGTTTGGAGAGACATTTATACTCTCCAGTGTCTTCAGGAAGGCTGTGTGGGGTTCCTGAGTTTGAGAGGGTGGCCTGTAACATGCTACAAACTGTAGAGCAGTTTTGCCTATGGTTAATTGCACCTGAATGGTCTCTGATGCTTCGTGAGTTGCCACCAGCCTGGAGGTGTGGGTATCCTTGATGAATATGGATACACCCTCCTTTTGTGGTACGGTCCGGGTTTTGGGGCCGGAACGCATGATATGAGGTAAAACCTGATAGTGCCGGGGTGCTCTCAGGAGCCTTGAACCAGGTTTCAGTCACAGCACAGACATCAATGTTCTCCATACTGAGGAGGGCTTCGAGGGCATGCATCTTGAGATTTAGACTTCTGGCATTGAGCAGCATTACCCTTAGTTTTTTTCCATTATTGTTTTCTAGGGCGGTGGGTTTAGAATTTGAGCCTTGTCTAAAAAAGGCACTATGGGGGTGGCAAGAGCCTTTGCCAATATCCGGAAACCCAGGGGTGACAGGTGCAAGCCGTCCCTTGCGAAGCAGCGTGGCTTGTCAAGCATGTCATTCCAGGCAGACAGACATTGGATCCCCTTAGAATGACACCAGAAATTAAGCCAATTATTGAAACTGATCATTTTGTCTCTGTATTGTGGCATCATTCTTGGTGAAGGTAGGATACTGCTCAGGGTCAGGGTCATACCAGCCTGGGCTACATAATCTGAGAGCTCCTTTATGTCTCTTTTCATGTAGTCCAGGGAGGTACATCTCAGGTCATTCACACTGGCATGGACAATGACTGAGTCATACTTGTACTTGCTGTGGAGTTACCTGAGTGCTTGTGTTATGTGGCGGATTCTAGCACCCGACAGGCAGCTTACTGTGACCCTCTCCTTGTTCAGTCTGGTGAGTGAGATATCAGTGTGTCTGACTATGGAGTCACCTATGACAAGTGTGTCTGGCATTGTGTTTGGCCTTAAGGGCTGTGACTGATTTGCACACTGACTTTGTGATCTATGTGTTGCTTGTGTTATGTCATGAGGTGGCAGTTGTTTGGGTGTCTGCTTTGGAGGCCTCTGCTGTTTTGGTAGATTTTTGATCAGTGCCTCCGAGTATGTCTTTGTGTGTTTATGTGTTTGATTTGTAGTTGTGATAGTTCTATGTGAGACTGGGTTTATGGTGTGTGTGGTTACCTTCTCCTCCTGTCTGGTTTTACCAGTCCTGAGTTGAGAGAGCTCAGCCTCCAGTTTGGCTATATAGTTGCATCTCTCGCATGTATTTGTGTTTTGTGGGAGGAGGAGAGGGTTGTCTGTGTACATGAGGCAATTGTAACATTGCCTCAATATTCCCAGATTCACCAGCTGAGCAGGAGAGGATGCTAGCAACTGACCCTTTGACATGCTAGAAGAAATTAAAAAGTTTGCTGTGTAACTGAGTCAGAAAGGACCTATAGGGAAGTGGGTACTCAAGGGGGTTTTAAGCTAGTGAAGTACTTTGTATAATATAGAAGTGCTTTACCTGACTAAAAAATGCTTTAGGAACAAGTGCTGAGCATTACGGATAGAGAATAGACTGTTTAGATTACAAGTAGAGCAGTTCTAAGGGAAAAAATGAAGAGCAGACTTTACGGAGCCAGAAATAGTTTAACCTTGTTTAACCGCTGCCCGATGGTGCTCTAGTGGCAACTCCGCGCTAAATGCAGAAAAGGCAATAAGTCAGTAGTACAGGCTAGCACACTTTAGTGGGCAGCCAAACAATTAAATTAAACAGCAAACAAACACTTTTCGACTTGAATTAGACTAATTTCGACTAAAATGTACTTTTAAGTGCAGATAATAAAAAATGCAGTAAATAACTATGAAAACAGTTAAAGCTTGCTCTAGGTAAGCAGTAGAAGGTAAAACAAATATAAAAAACAGCAGGATACTTAATCAGGAAAGCAGTCGCTTTTTTTCAGTTCTGTGTTTTTACCCAGTCCTTATAACACGTGTAATCAAAAAGATTCTTACTTAAAAAAACAGTTACTGTCTCATGAACATATTTCATCTTCCCCTGAGTGACATGACATCGTTTGTACAGTAGTTACACATGATAAACCACGGCAAAGCTGTGAAATGTTATAGTACAGAATTTATATGCCATTGTTTGTGTATGTCTTCACTTGGTGACAGTTAATACTTTGCGATAACAACCTAGATGATTTTTTTTAAAAAATCTACCAACTAATGGTGGCATGATAAATGACAAAATAATAAAAAACAAGGTGACCAATGATAAAAACAATCTGACATTCCTCTTGAAAACAGATAATGTGATTAATGTCCACATATACAGATTTTAATTTTAATTTAATATTTAGATAAATGAACTGGCCTTTACAGACACAAAGATAAGCATGTACGCAGACAACTTAGCATCATCATTTGACTAGTATATTTTTTGAGAAATGGGAGAAAAGTGGAGTCACCCTTTGCAGATACAGGGAGATTATGCAGATACAGGGAGATTATGCAGATGTCCACTGACACAGTAATCAGAAGTCAGGTATGAACCCCAGACTCTGCATCCTTAAAAGAAAGTCCTTATCACTTAACCAAAAGGTGATAAAGTATTGCTGAAATCCATTTCATCTGTGTGCTTCAGATTACTAGCATCATCAGTAATAACCTATTTATACACCTCAGTCAAGCTGGACAGTTGAGTCCTTTACAGAATTCAGTTCTGCTGCTGCATGTTTGTAGAAAATAAGAACTTGGTGTGTCCTGCAGACTGTTTATAAACATTTTCTCTTGTATGACCCCCTGCCACACACACACACACACACACACACACACACACACACACACACACACACACACACACACACACACACACACACACACACACACACACATTGCTCATGCAGACCTCTTCCACCATTTTGTACTCTACAGTGCATTTCTGGTTTCCAAGAAGAGACTACAGTTTTAATAGTGATACACAATGGATTATAGGTTCTTAAATTGTTACTAGCCTAATGACCACTAGGGCCCTTACATGCCTAGCTGCACACCTCAATTAATTTGTATTGCAAGTATCATCATTGTATATGAGAGGGGCATTAGTAGCAAGGTAACTAAGGAATTTTGGGGGGGGGGTGTTAGTTAGGATAATACTTTGTTTATTGATGGCCTTTGTCCATAAGGACATGGGGCAGACTGGGGGCAAATTTACAATTTCCCATCCAGTTGTTAAGGTTTTCTTTGAATGGGGTCAGGGATGAAGTCTGTTTTATATGGATGGGGAGCCTATTCCATATTGCAAGGATCCTTTGGGACACACAACTGTCTCCAGTACATCCTGTTTATATCAAAACAAAGTTCAGATGCTTGGATATAGTGTTTTAGTGTTTCTCCTGTTTGTTTTGCACATGTTATACAGATCCATCAGGGCTGGATCTAAGGAAGTCCTGTAAGCCAGGCAAAGATCCTTTGTCAGCAGCCTGTAGGAGACTGAATACACAGATATGGCCTTCAGGTAATCAGTGCTGGACAGGGGTATTTATGCCCTGGATTCTCCTGTTGAGGAACCTCTGTGTGGTCTCTCCAGCTGCTGCATGTGCTTTGTAAAGTACATGCCGAAGGGGGCATTGTACTCGGTAATTGGCCTTATAAGAAAAGAATACAGGGATGTTATGATCTCCTTGTCCCTGGATGAGGTGGACCATGTAGAAAGCTTTCCATACAATGGAAGCAACATGGTGGTCAAAAGTCAGGTTGCTATCAACCTGGGTGCCCAAATCCCTCACAACTGATTGCATGCTTATGATGTTTTTAATGTGATAATATGTGGTGATGTCACTTTCCCCAAAGGGGATGATGATGCATTTTTTGGCATTCAGCCTGAGGCCATGTTTCTGGCACCAGTCATTTGTTTGGGTGAGACCCTCTTGGAGGACGTCCACATCACTTGGGGAATTGATAACTGCTCCCAGCTTGCAGTCATCAGCAAACTTGGTCAGCCACAGCCCACTGGTTTTGGCCTCCATCTCAGAGAAGTATATCCCAAATAACAGAGGCCCCAAGACCAATCCCCTGGGGTATGCTGCTCATTTCGGGTCTACTGCTTGAGGTGGCTTCCCCTATTTTGATTAGGTGGGTTCTATCAGTGAGCCACTTTACTACCCATCTGGTAACATAAGGAATGATGCCTAGTTGAGAGAGTTTATCTATTATGCTCGAGTGGGGACTAGTGTCAAAGGCTTTGGCCAGATCAAGGTAGGTGGTGTGCACCATCTTCCTCTTGCCCAATGCTTTGGTGACTGTCTCAAAGTCAACCAGATTTAACAGACATGACCTCCCCTTGACAATGCCAAACTGCGTGGGGTCAAATGTTTGGAGGTTGACAATGTCCCTGTTAATGAGGTCCATGATAATCCATTCCATGGTCTTGCAGATCAGGCTAGTTAGGCTGTTGGGGCTATAATTTCCCAGATTGGTGGACACTCCACCTTTTGTGTAAAGGGATGACAGTGGCAGTCCTCCACTCAGCTGGGACAAAGCCGGTACTCAGGCTTTGGTTGAATAGGGTGCCTAATGGTGCTGCAAGTTCATGCCTGAGTTCATGTAGGATGCAGCCGGGGATGTTTTCAGGTCCCATGGAGGCTGTATTTTTTTGCCTTTGAGAGGGCAGTGAGGACATGTTCCCCTAGGGAACAGGGGAGGGGGCAGGTACTGAGGATGTCCTGATTTACTAATGGGGAGACAGAGGGGTGAAGTTTTTGCTGAATCTGTCAGCCAGTAGGTTGGCTATATCTACAGCATTTGTGTATGTGGTGTCCTTGACCACCAGTTATGAACAGATCTGGGTGCTTCCTTTGAGATTGCGGACATATGTGAAGAAGGCCTTATGATTGTCTCTAGTAGATGTGGCCAATTTGGAGTCTAAGTTGGCTTTACAGGATTTCACTAGTGCTCTTATTTGCTTGTTCAGGCTAAGGAGAGATTGCTTCCAATTGGGCACCTGCTCCTTCTTGGTACTAGACTGCAATTTTTTCCTTTTGTTATATACTTTATTGCAGATTTCCACCACACAGGTTTACTCTTCCTTGCATTGGATGATTTTGTCCTGTTGGGTATTCCTGATTCCATGTGTCTATATAAATGCTCGTATAGTACTTTGGTATAGATTTGGATATTGGTGCCAGTTCCTACAGAGGGGAAGGAGGTTGTAAAACTGTTTATACATTCCTCAGGAGATTGTAATCAGCTTTGGAGAAGTTTTTTTGTTTGACCCTAGCTAGAAGGGGTCAGGGGAGATGGTGACTTCGAAAGTGACTGCTTTATGGTTGGATCTTGCCAGGGAGGATGATACTTTAGGGGGTGCTGCAGTGGTTACTCATGTTGGTTAATACCAAGTCCAAGATAATATCACCTCTTGTTGGGGTATTGACTAGCTGTTCCAAAGCATTTGCATTGATAAAATCGAGGAATCTCTGGGCATTTGTGTTCTGGCATGAGTAATTTTTCCAATCTATGGTTGGGTAGTTAAAGTCACCCAAAAATCAGGGTAAAAGGTTGAATCATGATAGATTTGAAGAGGTGTAGACAGGTGGAGTGGGCATCTTGAGTCAAATTTGGGGGCTTGTAGCTAGCTATGATTTGAACAGGGGTCTTGTCAATGGTTAACTGCACCTGGAGTGTCTCCTGTGTGTCATACTTAATAAATATATATATATATATATATATATATATATATATATATATATATATATATATATATATATATATATAGGTTCATAGGTTCATAGGTTCATACTAGGCTATCTGCCCGAGGGCATTTATAAGCCTAGCCCATAGTTTTGTGGCTTATGCCACCCCTTTAGTATGGGGGACTATACCCATTATTTTCCTGTGCCTCTGTCTAGCAGTGACACTGAGGTAATCCCTGGGGTATATCTGCGATCTCCCATCCATTGGTCAAGATTTCTCTTGAACAAGGCCAGCGAGGTGCTCTGCCTCACATATACCGGGATTTTGTTCCACAGCATAGGGAGTCTTTGGGTGATGAATCTATCCCTCCAGCACGTCCTATTAATAGCCGTGTCGAGGTTTAAGTCTCCCGCCCTTGTGGCTCTGACGGATCTAGATTTTTTGAGGTGAAGCATATTCATCAAATCTGGGTTTGACATGGCCTTGTATGTCAGGCAAAGGTCACCTCTGAGCAGCGTGCGACTGAATAGAGCTGGAGTTCTTTCAGTCGGGCAGCATAGGACAGATTTTTGAGACCCTTTATCCTTTTGGTGAGGAACTTTTGTGGCCTCTCCAGCTGCTGCAAGTGTCGGGTCAGATACATTCCGAATGGGGCATTGTACTCAATCATTGGTCTGATGAGTGAAGAGTATAGGAGACTATGACCTCCCTTGATCTAGATGTGAATCCCTTCATGATAAGGTGGGCAATGTAGAAGGTCTTCCTAACTACTTTAGCTACATGGGTGTCGAATGACAGGCTACTGTCAACCTGGGTCCCCAGGTCCCTGATAACTTCTTCTGTGCTCAGAGGATTACCACCTATATTGTAGCTAGGGGTAACCTTGTTTTTCCGAAGGTATGACTATGCATTTTTTGGCACTTAACTTTAGGCCATGGCTCTGGCACCAGTCATCCGCTTCTGTGAGCCCCTTCTGTAGGATATCTGGGTCAGGTCTGTTTTCGACCACGCGCCCAGTTTGCAGTCATCTGCAAACTTTGTCAGCCATAACCCTCCTGTGTTTGCTTGTTCTTCGGAAAAGTAGATGCCAAACAAGAGTGGGCCCAGGACTGAGCCCTGTGGGACACCACTTGTGACAGGCTTTGAGTCTGACATGGCGCCAGCAATTCTGACCCTGTGGGTTCTATCACTCAGCCAGTTTGCAACCCATCTTGTGATGTATGGGTTAACATTTAAGCTGATGAGTTTTTCAATGATACCCGAGTGGGGTATTGTATCGAAGGCCTTCGCCAGATCGAGGTAGGCTGTATGGACTGCCTTTCCCTCATCAATGGCTTTGGTGACTGTTTCGAAAAAGTCAACCAAGTTTAAAAGGCATGATCTGCCTTTGACAAAGCCAAACTGGGTTGGATCCAAAGTCTGCAAATTCCCTATGTCTTTATTTATGAGGTCCATTATGATCCTCTCCATGGCTTTGCAGATAAGGCTTGTCAAGCCTGATATATATATATATATATATATATATATATATATATATACCCTATATATATATATATATATATATGTGTGTGTGTGTGTGTGTGTGTGTGTATATATATATATATATATATATATATATGTATAATATATATTGAAACTCCACTTCTTTTGGCTTTGCTGCCCACAGTTTGGGGTCTGAATGTATGATACGTTGAGAAACCAGGTAAGGCTGGGTTGCTCTTCGCAGCTTTGAATCAGGTTTCTGTGACTGCACAGATGTCAGCATCTTCCAGGGTTAAGAATGCTTGCAATAAGTGCAGTTTCATGTTTAGACTCCGAGCGTTTAGCAGCATGACCTTTAATTTGCATTTTGTTGAAATGTTTTATGTTGGTAGCATCAACCTCATGACTTTTCCTAAAAAAGGCACTGTAGGGGAGACAAGGGCCTTTGCCAGAAGCCTGAAGCCCAAGTGGGACAGATGCAGGTCATCTCTAGCAATAGCATTGTGGTCTGTCGATCATATATTCCCAGCCTGACAGGTACTGGATCCCCCTGGAATGACACCAAAAACTAAGCCAATTGTTAAAATCAATAATTTTCTGTTTGTATCAAGGCATCATTCTGGGTGAGGGTAGAATGCTGCTTAAGGCTAGGGACATATCTGCCTGGGACACATATTCAGTGAGCTCAATCATGTCTCTCTTCAAATAGTCTAGGATGGTACATCTCAAGTCGTTCACGCCAACATGGACTATGATAGTCATAACAGTACTTGTTGTTTAGAGACATGAGTGCATGTGTGATATGGCAGATTCTGACACCTGCAAACAACTAACCGTGACTTTCTCCTTATCCAGCCTGGTGAGAAGCACATCTTTGTGTCTCACAATGGATTCTCATATGACTAATATGTTGGGTTTATGGTTAGGCCTTAGTGGTTGCGAGACACAGGTGTGTGGAATATGCATGGTATTTGGTGTGGAGGGTTGTGGAGTTGGTGTGTTTTTGCCTCCGACGTCTCCTTTGTTTGGGTTTGTTTATGTTGAAAACCTTTGCATATGTTAGTGTGTGTTGTGTAGTTGTGGGTGGTGTTTGAGGTGTGCTGATTGTACTGACAACCTTCTCAGTGCCAGATATACTGGCATGTGAGGGAGAGAACATACACTCTAGGTTCTTAATGTAATTACATCTCTCATAAATTGTGTCCTTGGGTGGTAGCAGTAGATGGTTGTCCATATACATGAGGTAGTTGCTACACTGTCTCAGGATGCCCATACCAACCAGGCTAGCCGGAGAAACCATAAGAAATTGTCCATCCATATTTGTCAGAATCTGAGGGAGAAAGGCCAGGGAGACCTAAGGGGTAGGCCTAAAGCCCAAGTGCTTAAACCAAAACTAAGAGGCTTAGAATAACACTTACAATTTCAACAGGCTATAAACATGCAGTAATAAATGCAACAGAAAAGATGTAATTGAACACTTTAGAGAACATGTAGCAGCAAGTAGCAGAAGAAAAAAGATGAAGTAATTGAGTAGGAGGAGGAAACACAAATAGTGTATAAGCAGCTGAATAAAGTGTTTTTTTTTTTTTTTGCAATATATTTTTGGTCTGTTCCTCATAAAAATTCTGTTTTTGACAAATCACTGGGATGAGCCAAGGATTAATGTTATTAAATAAATGACATGAATTTGAGTTTCAGACTTGATATCCTTCAGAAAATATATTCTAACACAAATCCTGTTATTCTAGCAACTTTGTGTGTGTGTGTGTGTGTGTGTGTGTGTGTGTGTGTGTGTGTGTGTGTGTGTGTCTGTGTGTGTGTGTGTGTGTGTGTGTGTGTGTGTGTGTGTGTGTGTGTGTGTGTGTGTGTGTGTGTGTGTGTGTGTGTCAGAGAGAGAAATGCCCTAGTTAGATCTAGCAGGTGGAATTTATTGTCAAGTGCATTTTCAAGGAATTGTGAGCTTCAAGGTAAGCAAAGGTTACTGCTGCTCATGCTGAGTCTGCTTAAAATATACAACTGTTTTGTTTAGCAAATGGTATCATTATTGTCGTATAGAATTTGAAAGCAGTGTTAACACAGCAGGTAGCATACTTGCATCTTGATGCAAAGGGCTGTAGGTTCCAGTCCTACAGCATGTACATTTGTATTTTAAGGGGGTATAGTACTGCAGCGTCCTTAGTATGTCCTCCTTTGGATGAGACACCTAATAACTATGAACCTGTTTTTCAGCTTGCCACTCATTCCCTATTGCAATATACCAGCTTACCATTTCTTTTAATGTAACCTAGGCAATTTATTCTTCAAGGGCAACAGGCACTGAATTTGTAAATGAAACACTGAAATATAAAGTTGTTTTCTAGCAACAACCTCTTCATAGGTTTCAGATCTCTTTAATGTGGAATTACTCAGATGACTTTTACTTCTGCAGAGATTCTGCATATTGATTGATATTGGTGGATTGTATGATAGAAGTTTGAGTGGCACTTTATGGTTGAAATTTTCTGAATTGGGCAGGTTGTCATTATTGGTTCACATGATTTGTTTCATTGCTTAAAGGAAAAATGCTTAGAACTATAAACTTAAAACACACACTAACAAGTGGTGCTGTATTATACAAGGGATAACATTCAATTATTATGTAGTATAATTAATACAGTCAGGAAGGTGAATCAAAAAACTTTTGCATGGTTCTAAAAATATGTGCAAGGAGCCTATGATTTGGAAACAGGCCAAAGGTAAATTTACCCTGCCACTGGCCAGATGCATGTTCGTTGAATATGGGTTTCGATGCTGTTTCAGTGAATGTGGATTTCAAAGGTAGAGAAGTTTTAATGCTAAGTCTGTTTTCATTGTAAGACTATTGCTTTGTTTAGGTTTAGTAAATGTCTATCAGTGTTTGTGCTATAAAATTTGAAATAAAAGTTGTAAATGAAATCCAGATATCTGTAATCATTGTAGAAGTAAAGCATAAAACAGTATGCACACTGAGAGATTTGAACAGTGTCTATGACAAATGGGGAGAAATAGCCAAGTAATGGGACACTGGAATGGTTGCGTGAGTGGGGGGGTGGGGCTGAGTGGGTGGGGGCAGCACAGGGGGTGGGGCTGAATGGGCGGGGCTTGGGTTTGCACCCCCCTGCAAAAAATCCTGCAGGCTCCCGTCTCAAACAATGCCTTAATGGAAATGCTGCACATCCACTAATCAAGTGGGACAACAGTCACTCGCTGTACGGACCTCAACTTTGCCTGCGATACTATCAGGACATGCTGGAGAGACAGATATGCCACTCCTCTGGAACAACTCAAAACTCACATCACCTATGTCCCTCTTGGACAGGGGCAGCTGGTGTTGATCTGAGATTCACATTGCAAATATAGTCTATATATCTTGGTCTGTAAGTGACAAGGGCATAACATGGGCAGGCTTGTAAGGACCCTAGGCCCAATAGCTTAGTAACCTCCTATGATCCTATGTCTTGCATAATAATATCTTTTCCATACTTTTGAATTTGTTAACTGGGGTAGAGCACCGATCATAAATGACCGATTTCATTTTTAACCTGGGCAAACAGTACACTAGAATAATACAGAACAGTACATTAGTATAATGCAGCTGAACACTAAGCAACACCTTGACTAATTTCCAAGCATCCCCAAATCTAGTAAACACAATTGCATATACTGAGCTATTTGCAAAATCTCTGTATAGCCATAGTGATAGCTGCATAGAGTGAGCTGTGCCCACTCATATTAAGAATAAGACTTTTGCGGTGGAGCTAGTCTTAAGTTGTATAGAATCCAGCTTGTATCTAGACAGGTATGGTGTTCGAATCTGACTTCAGTCAACTTGTATGTGGGTTGGTGGTCTACTATGGTAAGTGTATGATGTTTGTCCCAGAGACTGCCCCTCATATGGAACAGGCTTCCCATCCATGTGAAGCTGAGTTTGTTTACTACCCAGTTTAAGTGCAGCCTAGACCAGCAGATGGGGAGTAGGAAATTTACAGTGGGCCTGTCACCTATGTCCCTTATGGACAGAGGTAGGTTATAATTGTTTGGCCCTCAATGTCCTCTTTCGATACACAGCATTGTTATTATTTCGGGAAAATTTGGCTAGGCTTAGAAATCCTCCCCCCAGGTCATTAGCCTAATAACAGTGTATGAATCTATGAAACAGATAAGATAAGATTAAAATGTATCATGAGAAAAAAAAAAACAAATCTTGACAGAGATTATTATAATAGAGTTAAAGTTTATGTTTTAAGTAAATTTGCATATACACATCGATGGGGGTGACTAAAATTTTTCTTGGAGGACAGAGCTAGACAACAGCAGCAACAAAAGCATAGGAATGTTATGGAGCCAGCAACTGATTTAGCTTACTAAATGTACTGGGAGGGGGGGATATCACTCAAGTACTCATTTCTGAAATGCGATCCTCTTCAGTAGCTTACAATATTTTTTTTTTTTCTGAATCTGCTAAATTGAACACTCAGTCTGTAGGCAACATTATTTTCTCAGTACTACCAGCAAAAACAGCTAAGCAGGTTCACCAAGCATGTTTATTTGATTTATATTTATTGACATTTGATTACTGGGAATGTCCAACTGGGTAGAAGCCCATTTTTAGTGGAGGCAGAGTTGAGATGTTACAAGATATTACTGAGTCATGGTAGAATGAAAGATGGCGCAGTAGGAGGATAAGAATAGAGGATAAGCTGAAGAGTATAATTAAGTACAGGAATCTGTATTTTATAAATGTCAGGTTGTGGTGGTGAAGTAGCAGTGAAGAAGGAAACAAGAAGTTGCACGACACTATGAGATTCAGTGATGTATTCTGAAAGCTGGAAGAGATTTGGTAAGGAGAGGAGTCTATTATATAAAAGAAGAGAGGTGGGTTGTCCTAGTATCTTCTTTGGAATGTAAGGAATAAAGGGGGTATTAAAAGCTAGAGTATAATAATATATTCAAAATAAGACGAAATGAGGGTTTATTTGGGATTAGAAAAAGATACAATGTGGAACAGATAGGTGCTATTAGGGAGGGTTATGATTATAAATGGATATTGTGCAAAGCAGTATGGGAGTGAGAACTGTAGCTAGGAATGGGGCTAGAAATTAAATAGAGAAAGGAAAGTAGGAAACAAGAATACTCCAAAAACAGTACGACCAATCAAGTAACCACAGAAAAGATGCACTAGCCACTGAAAATGAACTCCAATACATTTTATTAAGTGCTTTTGTTAACAGTAAATAAAGGAACTTCATCAGAATTAACCATTCATTCATTATACCCATTAAAATAGCATAAGAACTATCACATGATAAAAAATATACCAATTATATGTAAGTAAAATAATTAAAACCAATTGTAAACTCAGGTGAATTAAGTATTCAATCAAAGTCTTAAACATATACAAATAAATCTGAAGTTGTTGTTGTGTCTTTCGGCTTTTCCCAGTTAGGGGTCACCACAGTGGAACTCCGGTCTGCTAATGATTGGCAGTAGATTTTTATGTGCTGAGTTGCCAGCCCTGACGCTCAACCTTCAACGAAGGTACGCCCGTTCACGCATGTCTCCACACAGAAGACGCTCTAGCTGAGAATCGAACGGGACAACGTTGTACTGTAAAATAAAGTTGGCCATGTATAAAAAATAACTTGGTGTTAAAATGGTGAGTAATAATAATTCTGGTATCCCTTACCCATTGTAATATTTCAGTTTTAAAACTGAACTAATAGAACAACATTCATTTAAACCTGGGGCACTAGAGGCGTTTAACCTTAATTGCCACTCACTTTCCTCTAGATGTTTCTGCGTAAAAAAGCCTCTACTATCCTGTGTAACTTACAACAACAAATTTAAATTTGTGGCCATGAGTTTACAATTGGTTTTAATTAATTATTTTAGCTACCTACGATTGGTAGATTTTTTATCATGTGACAGTTCTTAACCATTTATTCATTATACCCATTTAAACAGTTTAATTCTGATGAAGTTCCTTTATTTATTGTGGAATGAAAGCACTTGATTCTT
This sequence comes from Protopterus annectens, assembly GCF_019279795.1. NCBI lineage: Eukaryota > Metazoa > Chordata > Ceratodontiformes > Protopteridae > Protopterus > Protopterus annectens. Next base: position 820,030,761 of record NC_056732.1, read on the forward strand.
AATAAAGTTTATTGGAGTTATTTTTCAGCCACTGGTGCATCTTTTCTGTGGTTACTTGGTTGCTCATATTGTGTTTTGCAGAATTCCTGGTCATGATGTCTGTGGGTGCTGCAGCCACTGGCAACTCAACAGCCAAATGCTCCAGATTGTGTGGAACGCTCTGCATTTGTGATTGATTTTCCCCACTGTTCCACACTGAACAGTGGTGGCTCCACTTTGCAATTTTTGACTGGCTCATATACTGCAATTACAAGCAATCAGCATTGCAGTATACGAACCAATCAAGTAACTACTTTTGAGGCAAAGGGAGCCAATCAGAAGGCACAAAATGCAGCCTGACCCAATCATGTACCACTATCATTTTTTATGACACTGCAAATCCTTCAAGCTGAGGAGGATTCATTGGAACAGTAATTTGCTCTGGCCATGAATAAGATCAAGTTGCTGCTAAGGTGGTGCCACCCCCAACCCCAACAAAAATCTCTTGTATGTAGTGTTTTGATATGGGATGGGTTAGTTTCAGTTTAGGCAGCAAAATGTTGTCATTCAGCAAACTTCTGTCTTCTGTGCCACTACCTGAGGGAAACTTTTCTGTGAGTCTGAATCTTTGAGGTTTGTACTCGTTTGGTTGAGAGATGGTTGGAGGTTAGGGCAGTAGAAAAAAAAACCCTTTGTGTCTGCATTATGATTGACAATAGTTCCTGATTTTCCACATATTTTCATCCTTCAAAAAAAGATGTTTGATTTTTTTTGTTACCTTGGAAAGGATTGCACTTAGACATTAGACTATAATGCTATGGCATCTATTGCAACTAAATTAAATGCCGATAATCTTTTTACTACTATTGGGCACTAAAGTTACCTAGATCTAGTTTGTGGGTTGGTGTTTCTGCTGGGTTTATGCTACCTGCTACTATTGTTCTATTCTTCTTGCAGGTGGTAGTCAGAGAGAGAGGATTTTATTTTATTTATTTGTTTGTTTATTTTATTTCATTTATTTATGTATTTAGTTTTGCAGGAAGACAGTGTAGAATTGGGAAAAGGCGAGTCTTTTTTTTTTAACATTTCGTTAGCACCTATGGCTCATAATGGCATCCAGGCATGTTTTGGGACAGGCTTCCTTAACTAAATGACTTACCATTTATTAGCAAGCAGTATTAGAAACAGCAAGGCATAATAAAATGACACTAAGCTTTTTAGTCTGGAATGCCCTACAGTGAAAATATTCATTGTTAGCCAGTCATTGCTCATATTTTCATTTGTACATTCATATTTTTCAAAATGGGGGAGCTATAAGTGAATAAGCATTCTTCAGAATTGCCTGTATGTAAGTATACAGTATGTATGTGCGTGTGTGCGTGTGTGTGTGTGTGTGTGTGTGTGTGTGTGTGTGTGTGTGTGTGTGTGTGTGTGTGTGCGTGTGTGTGCATCTAATGACAGACTTGTCAGGGACAGTGTCAGTATCTGTATGTATGAAACAAATCAATGCACCTTGCTATAGACATACTTTGCTAGGGGCAATGTGAGTGTGATTGTATGCACGAGGGGAAGATGTGGGGGGGGGGGTTAGAAAAGTTGAAGAGCATTTTTTTTATTTTGATAGTTGCAATTTAATACTGTTATATAGTGATTTTCTACTGAATTTATTTTATTTATTGATGTGTGTTTTACAAATGTACAGTATTCGCTAACTTAATACTTCTGGCAGAAAGCCTCCTTCAATCAGGGCCCATAGAATTGCATTTTTGTGAAGTACAAAAATAGGGTGTTGCAGAGTTTGACTGTTTGTCACACATTTAGAGTCTGTGTTCCACGCTAGCCTGTTAAGAGGTTGGGACCTATGACTGGCAACTCTGGTTCTAATCAAGATTTGTATAAATGTATTGAAGACCTGATAATCTTAATTCAGCAGGGTAGCCAACATTTGGAGAATTTTCGTGGTACTGGCAATAACCATGCCAGTGGAGGAAGGGGTGTGTCCCCATCTATGTGGAGTTTACCAAACTCACAATTTAAATTTCAGACATGGAATATTAGATCTTTACGTGAACAACTGAACTTGTTTGAAAAGGAATTGAGTTCTTTTTAAAAGCTTTAGAACACCTATGTATATAACAGTATCAAAGAGTATTAAAGGACATCTAGCATTCAAAGGTCTTCACATGTGGAAATTCTCTGCTGGGGCTGTCAAAGGGTCTGACTTCCATTCAGAACTTATTCAATTGTTTGATAGGACTGGATGTGATTTAATGAGGCTAGTGTTCAAGTAAAGTGAGTCGCAGATTGAAAAGTTCTCAGGAGAAATTGGTAACCTAAATTCATCCATTTAGAGGGCTTTACTGTTTAATCATTATTCCACTAATTGCAATAATGTATTTTCGAATGCAGATAAATTGTGTAATAGTATACTAAGAAGGAAAATTAGGAAATTCAATACAGACTGTATCATATACCAGAAGCAAGGGGCATATCCAGACCCACCTCATAGTCAAGGTAACAGAGGGCATGACTTCAGTTCAGCACCAACTAGAGGTAATGGGATGGGTGGAAGCTACAAAAGACATGCAAGATGAACCCGCACCTTTGGAGACCTATAAGGTGAGGAGGTCTGAAAGGATTTTAAACAAACAGTGGGGCAAGGTCAATTTCAATGTGACAGCACACAGCAAGGATTGCTACAATCAACAGGGAGTAAAGCTGAAGCAGTTTTATTTCAATCGGAACAGTTGTGAGAACTGATTTCTGAATTGGTGGATTTTCCAGGTGAGAAACAGTCTACAGTACAGAACAGTGGTAAAGATTTTACTATTTGTAACTTTTCAGACAAAAATATTAATATCAAGCACACAGAGGTTCTATCAAAAGGTCTGTTGTTTGCTCCCACCAGGAGAGCGAATCTGGCTGATACTTTAACTGATCTCAAGTTCTTTATTTGGAAATTAAGTAATTTTGGTTTAATGGTGAGTCTAATAATCAAGGTTCCTGTTGTCTTAAAAGGCCATGTGTTTTTAACCCCCCCACCTAATATTTATGTTCAAGCATTTGAGAAAAGTTGTGAATGTAATATTAGGAAGATTCTTAGTGATGGGAAAACTGTAAGTCCAGAAACATGATTTTAGACGAGATCTCAGGTCTCAATGATCTAATATCTGATTCATATATTAGTATTATGAAACCAGACAAAGGGGGGGGATGGTAATAATGGCAAGTAATGATTACACTAACCATATGAACGCCTTATTATTGGAGGATATATATGTAAAAATTTCAAGGAAAGACGTGAGCATAAGTTCTTCCAAATTAGACATGCTTAAAGACATGTCTCAGGACCAGATTGATGTTTGTGAATTTGAGTAAATGTTTAATGACAGACATGTTTTAGCTATTATTTTTGGTATCCCAGAGATACACAAATCCACTATTGTGGCCCAATGTGTATGCCACGAGATCCAAAACGTACTTTATTTCTAAATATCTGCATGTGATCTTAAAATAAACTTTGGGTAGAGTTAAACATGTTTGTAGGGACTTGTGACAATTTTTAAGTAAATTGAATGCTTTAACTTTTAGTGAACACTCTATTTTTGTTACTGTAGATGTGTGTAATTTGTATACAGTCATTCCTCACAATGTGGGAATGATTTGGTTCGAGGAACAACTTTTGTCTTTAGATGTGTTGGACCAGGACAAAATTAATGTAATAGTAACATTGATGGAAGCTGTTTTAAAAAAAACAACTATATTTATTTTGAGGGACAAATGTTTAAACAAATCACAGGAGTGGCCATGGGAGAGGCGTATACCCCATCTTTTGCCCAATTTAGTTATGGCGCAATCGGAGGAACAATTTGTGTTTAATAGTGAATTTAAAAACTCCTGTGAATTCTACACCCACTTTTAGATGAGATTTTAATTTTATGGAATGATAAGGGTGAGAAGTTAGATGAGTTTATATGTTACATTAATAACACTGAGAAATTGTTGAAATTCACGCATATATACAGTGTTAAGATTGTTTACCTAGATGTGGAACTAATGACAAAAGTAGGGAGATACACCTCCAATATTTACAGGAAAGCCACATTTTTGAATTCCTATTTACATTTTTCAGTTTGGCATCCCCTACATCAGAAGAAGGCCATGGTTAAGGGCCGGTTAGTTGGGCTAGCTAGGATGGTATCCGACTTGGAGGTTTTTTTAATGGAATGTACCATCTACTAGATATGTTTTCCTATAGAGGGTATTCAGAAAATTTGTTGATAGAAATCAAAAATGAAGCATGGAACAAAAGGTTAAATGGTACGTACATTCCACTATTAGGTAACAGAGTTGATAATAGCAATGTACAGCCAAATAACATTGGATTACATTTCCCTAGAAATGATGATATAACTACCTAGTGGATAGTGGTGCTGTGGTAGTGTTGTTGCCTCACAGCAAGACGTTGTCCCGTTCGATTCTCAGCTAGAGCATCTTCTGTGTGGAGGCATGCGTGAATAAGTGTGCCTTCGTTGAAGGTTGTGTGTCAGGGCTGGTAACTTGGCACGTAAAAATCCACTACCAAACATTAGCGGACCAGAGTTCCGCTGTGGTGACCCCTAACCGGGATAAGCCAAAAGACACAACAAGTTTGGATCATAAGGAGTTAATAACCAGCATATTTAAAAATTGGAATTTGTTTAAGACCGGTAAAACTTTGGTGGACAAGGTAGGGGAGAGACCATTTATAGTCTATAAAAAAAAAAAACGTTTTAAGGAATTATTGGAAATGAAAAGGGAATTAAATTTTATAAAGATTGTAGTGGTATTAGTAACAACAAAGTTGGCATGTTTAAGTGTGAGAGGTGTGCACAGTGCTCCAATATCAAGAGAATAGATTATCCAGTCATACATAATAAAAGTTATTATATCAGAGGGCATTTCAGTTGTGATTCTAAACAAGTGGCTTATGTGTCCAAGTGTGTTCATTGCCCAGTATTTTACATGGGAAAAACACTGTGGCAGCTGAAAGATAGGATATATGAACATCTATTTGAAATTAGAAAAGGTAAATTAACTAATGCCCTCAGCAGACATATTAAAGTTAATGATGGCCATACATTTGAATTCATTGTTATAGATAAAGTTACATAGGATAGTAGAAACTTTTTTATGAAGGAACATCTAGAGGAAAGTGAGTTAAAATGGCAATTAAGGTTAAACACCTCTAGTCCCCCAGGTTTAAATGAATGTTGTTCTATTAGTTTCATTTTAAAACTGAAATATTACAATGGGTAAGGGATACCAGAAGTAGTATTATTCAACATTTTAACACCAAGTCATTTTATATAAATGGCCAACTTTATTCCACATAAATATTTAATCGGACGCTGTCATTCTTCATTCTATCTTCAATAAATGGGTTTGTATCTGATCCGTCAGATACAACTCAGTCGATGCTAAAGCTTGCCACCACCAGATCTGTTGATCTTCTCTGTTACCCACAGTGCATCTACCCATTTACCTCCAAATCTTGTTTGCTGCTTCTAGCTATCAGATGTGGTCTAGCAATTTCTCTCGAGCTGTATTAGATAAGTAAACTTTTTGTTCTTAATTCCTTCCATTAAACAGTTTCTTTCATTTTAGCTTTTAGTCTTTAGTGTTTGTGGTTAGCATATCTGCTGTTATTCTCCCTTGCCCTTATGACTTCATCGTATTTTTTGTACATACCATTGTTGGTATTTCCTTGCCACCCTTTCTCTTCTGGTGTCTTCAGAGTATTGTAACTTTTTTCTCTCTTTTGCTGCTGCTGCTGTCTCTCTTCTCATTTCCTTTTCATACTTGGTACTGCTAGATACTGTTGGTTGTAGCTCCCTTTCCTTACAACCTGGTCATATTTCTTCATACCATTGGTGGTATTCCTCTTTTTCTTCTTCCACCCTGTTAAAAAAAAAAAAAAGGTTATTTTCTAGTTTGGATTGTCCTTATCTTAGAAATTTCAAAATTTCATGTAGTATTATTGTTTTGATTTTGATATTGCATGATGACTGACAAAGCTGCAGGTTTCAAGAAATGCTCCAAATGTGGGCATAAGTTGCCACTCTTGGATGCACACTCGCTTTGGGTCCATTATACTTACAGGAAGATTGCTCAATTTGCTATGGATTTAATCTGCAAGCTTTACAGAGTGTAAAAATAAGTTGATATTAAAAGGTCTCCTCCCTTCCTCATTTGGAAAAGCCATATCCCATTCTCCAAATTCGAAGCCTTCCACCTTGTCAAAATCTTCCTCCAACTCTTCCAAGAAAAGAAGTGCTAAAGATCCAGTCTCAACCCTGTATCAGAAAAACTATCATGGATCCGACACGACCCAAGTCAGATTAGTCAAAATCATTGGATCAGACAGAACCTTCAGAGACTCTGTATTGTCCTTGTACCAGAAAGTTTCCATTGCCAGACAAGCTTCCATCACCTTTTTTGCAGAGACTGGCATCCCCCTCCATTTACACTACTCATACTTCCAGAAGACTCACAGAAGAAAATGTAGAGACAGTGGTGAAGAAGATCCTCTTGGCACAGGGACAGATTGTTTTTCCTTCGGCACCTACCCCTCTGGGTGAGGTTACCCAATCTTCACCACACCACCCCTGCAAGTTGCTGCTCTAACATCATCCATTGCATTAGAGTCTCAGGATCCTAGTAATCTGAATCTATCAGTCTCGGATCTGAGGATCTCCATATCTTTGGATCTGACATTGTCTCTGAGACCTCTGATCTTTTCAGATCTAGAGAGCTCTGGGAGATGAAGCCTGCCTGCTGGGTCTGGGGTACAGCATTCGACTCTGAAGATTTCAGAGCCATCTCTGTTCCTTGGCACCTCAGCACTGGACAGTTCAGAGCTGGCTTCCTCCTCAGGGGCAGTGCTGGTCGGTCAGAGAGAGAGGGGATTGTTCGGAAACCTGCCTTGTCATATCTGAGCCTCTATCTAGCTCCTTTGAGCTCTGTCTTTGAGGCTGCGAAGGGAGTGTTTGCTACCTCGGCAGTTCTGATGGAATCTTCCCCCTCGGATCCTACATATTCCACCATGATGCCCGAGAGCCTGGAGCCTCAACAACTTTCTCCATGGGGACATTCTGTAGCAAAACCTCAGGTTCCCACCCAGGGAATTTTGATTTCCTCTTCTGAGACTTCCCCAGAACATCCCACTGAAAAAGTACCCAGGAAGAGGACATGCAAGAGGAAGCACCTAAATTCCCCACAGGAGTCCATCACCGAAGACACAGATATCAACAAGGGCAAAGGGTTCCCAAGGTCACCCTCTGTAGATGTTCCCTTCGGAGACTTCTTAGAAATCCTTAAACAGAGAGGTGGCTGGATATTGTCCAACCCTGCGCTGGAGGAATTCATTCTCCTAGAGGCTTTTGGTACAATACCCACTACTTCCTGGGTGACTTTTCTCACTGATGAGCTCATTGACATGATTTCTGGGAAGGCATGGAAGGAGCCTGACTCCATAGAACCCATACCTAGGAGACCAGACAGGATAATGGCATGACCTGCGGACAGACAGTTTTGAGGGAAAGGGGTTCCAGTTGATGCCATAGTCATTGCAGTGGCCATAAAGAAGGAACTACCAAATGAGAGTTCCACTGTCCATCCCCCAACAGGGAGTTGTGGGTGATGGACAGACTGGGGAAGTATGTCTTTGCTTCAGTGACTTTTGCCTTGCGGTCACTGAATTATTTTGCACATTTTATTAGATGTCAGAGAGATTTGACAAAGGAATTATCAAATACCGTCTCAGGAACCATCTCTTTTTGAGGTTCAAGATTTGGTAACTTCTCAGTTGGCAGTGCTACAGTCAATATACAGTAGTTCCATGAGGTTAGTTTCCAGCATAGCGGAAGAGACCTCAAGAACTGTGGGTTCAGGCATTTACATGAGGAGACATGCCTGGATGTACTTGTGTGATTTTGCTGCACCATTTAAGTCCAATTTCATCAGTGCTGCCTTTGACAGAACTACTGTTTTTGACCCTAAGGTGAAAGAAATGCTGTACAGGTGTGAAAAGTATGGAAAGACCTTGTCTGACAGGGGTATACATTTTTTTGCCCCACCCCAAAGATCCTTTTCCAGGAATCAGCACAGTGACCCTCCCTTTTTAGGGCAAGAATGACTGTATGTTCTCAACAGATCTTCAGGATGGCTACTATCACATAAAATTGAACAGGCAATTCAGAAAGTACCTATGCTTCCAGCTGGGAGCCGGTCACTACCAATTCAGGGTACTGCCCTTTGGACTCACCACAGCTCCCAAGGTGTTCAGAAAACTGCATGGCAGTAGTAGCAGCTTACCACCTCAGACTGCAGGGATTCCAGGTGTTTCCCTACGTGGATGACTAGCTCATTACCACTCTGACCAGTCATGCAATAGATCAGGTTCTCCATTCCTGTGCTCACCTAGGAATAATAAACTACAGAAAATCACAACTTCAACCAACTCAGACATTGGAATTTATTGCTCAACACAAAGACAGCCATTGCTTCCCTTCCACCACACCAGTTTCAGACAATAAGGTCACAGATCAAGAAGGTTGTAGAGAACACATCTATCTCAGCCCACACAGTTCTCTGAACTCTAGGCCTCATGGTAGCTGCAATAACCTTAGTTCTGGTTGTCAGGTTTTACATATGGATCCTTGGATGTTGGCTACTTGGTGGTCAGTCTTCCATCAGTCAATGTCGTAGCAGATAGAAATTACCAACACTTGCAAAAGAGATCTCTGCTGGTGGATCCAGTCTGATCAACTGCTCCATGGCCATCCCTATATTCCCCAACAACCCAAGCCATAGTGACCATGGATGCTTCCCAGATGGGAGGGGGCATTATCTGGGGAAGACAGTCCAGGGTCCTTGCCCCCCAAAGAGGCCAATTTGCATATAAATGTCCTAGAGATGAGAGCAATACTCTTGACATTGCGAGCTTTTCAAGATGTTCTTACCTGTGGGACAGGTGTGATTCAATCTGACAAAATGTCATAGGTCTGGTACATCAACAAACAGAGGGGAACCAAATCTTACCCTTTTGTGTTGAGAAGCGCTCAGGGTCTGGCAGTGCGCAATCTCTTCTGACTGCTTTCTTTTAGCATGCACATTCTGGGGTGATCCAAAGTGATTGTGGACAAACTGAGCATGTGCATTCTTCTTCCACATGAGTGGTCCCTTAACGAGAAAGTGGCGAACAAGTTTTTCCATCTGTGGGGCCAGCCATGCTGTGATCTTTTTGTCTTTCCCCTAAACAACAAGTGCAGCAACTACTTTGCCCTAATACACCCACAGGGGCAGTCACTGAGGGATGCTGTACTTCACAATTGGCCACCCAGTCTCCTTTATGCCTTCCCACCAACCCCATTGATTCCAAAATTTCTGCAAAAACTGCCACGTTGAAGAGTACAGTAATTCTCATTGCCCCCTATTAGTCTCAGAAAATTTGATTTCCCTTCTTATGGCCTTACCTGGTTCAACCTCCATGGAACCTAGATCTGACTCCTGACCCCCTGTTTCAGCCAATGGGCATGTCACACCTGGATATACCAAACCTCAAGCTGACTGCTTGGCTGCTCCAGTTCCCTTAGCAGCCAGACAGTCTATGCTCTCATCACCTGTCTGACATATAATTCTGTCTTCCCATAAACCCTCGACAAGGAAAACATATTCAAGTAAATGGAAAAGGTTTGCCTTTTGGGCTCAGCAACATAATCTTGACCCATTTTCAGCTCCCATTAATCACATTTTGGATTTACTTGCTCGCCTTTTTCAAAATGGTGCTAATTCCTCAAGCATTAGAGTACAGTTAGCAGCAATTTCAAATTACCATACAGGATTAAATGGTGCATCCATAGCTTATCACAAATTGAGCAAAGCCTTCACACTTCTTCTAAAGCTTTGTTTTAAAGCTTCTACACCTCCATGGGACTTGAATTTGATGCTTTAGTCTCTCACACAACCTCCCTTTGAACAAGCAGCTGCATGTGACCTGAAATATCTTTCATGAAAAACTATTTTCTTGGTTGTCATTACTTCCGCAAGAAGAATTTCTAAAATCCAAGCACTATCTTCTAAACCAGCTTACTTAGTTTTCCACAAAGATAGAGTGACCGTACATACCAACCTGTCCTTTCTTCAAAGGTGGTGTCAGAATCCAACATCAATAGTAATATCAATTTACCAGTGTTTTTTTAAGTTTACTAACAAAGGAGTATATGTCTTACATTTACTGGATGTTCATAGACAATTGCAATTCTGTCTACAAAGAACAGAAAAAAATTAGGAAAGCAGACCAACTGTTTATTTCCTTCTCTGAAACCAAAACTGGGAAAATCTGCTTCCAAAGTTACCCTATCAAAGTGGCTGACAAATTGCATCTCCTTTGTCTGTGCTAAATTGGGCATTTCTCTTACACACCCATTGAAAGCACACTCCACTAGAGCCATGGCTAATTCCACAGTTTTTCATTCAAGGATGTCTGTGGACAATATTTATGCAGCAGCAACTTGGCTACTCCTCATACCTGTATCACTCATTATAAGTTGGATCTGGTCTCCAGAGGTAAGGCATCATTTGGTTCTATGGTGCTCAAACAATAAGTAAGAAGGTCACTGAAAAACCAATCAGTAAAAACAAAATGAAAACTCCAGCAAAGCTAGAACTTCCACTGAGTGACCTTCCAATCTTCTTGTATCAGAGGCACATGGGATATGTGCAAATGATCCTTATGAACATCAGGTGTTTCAGCTAATTGGCGATTCTGAATGCCCATGACTTGTTTTGTTGTTTTAGTGGGCAATTTTAGGCCAATAGAGCCAAACCCCACTAGCTGTGGAAATGCCTATTTTGGCCTTGTTTTGACCTCATCAGCACAGCACAAGTAGAGTGTTTGACTAAACATTAGAAACACAGGGCTGTTATACCCAGCTGGTGTCCATTATCATTAGGTTCTATGGTGCTCAGGAATATCCTTCCTTGAGTCCACCCTTGATACAAGTAGATAGGCACGATGCTCAGGAATATCCTTCCTTGAGTCCACCCTTGATACAAATAGATAAGGATGCTGTCCCATTTGTTGAGGATAGAATGATGACTGACAACATCAGATAAAGAAGTTATGTACTTACCATAACATTCCATCTGTTGTTGATCTTCATTCATCCTCAACTCCCCTCCCACCAACCTCCTTCCTGGTCTTCTGGAGGAATGAATATTTACATGGTCTCTAAATATGTCTGTTTTATATGGATATATGATTCTGGATATAGCTTTCTGTAATTCTCTTCATCTTCCTGTGCTTATATAGCAGCAAATAAAGATCTGAGGTAATTGGTTAGGTGTATTGTGGATAAGGGAGAAGCTTGAGACATCTTGTCACTGAGAGCTTTAGCATCGGCCAAGTTGCTCCTGACTGATTGGATCTGAACCCATTTGTTGAGAAAGAATGAAGATCGACAACACAGATGGAACGTTATGGTAAGTACATAACTTTTTTTTTTTATTATTATTGCTCCATATTTATTTGTATACATCTAAGACTTTGATTGAATGCTTAATCTGCCAGAGTTTACAACTGGTTGTAATTAATTATTTTACTTACTTATGACTGGTAGATTTTTTATCATGTGATGGTTCTTATACTATTTAAATGGGTATAATGAATGAACAGTTAATTCTGATGAAGTTCCTTTATTTATTGTGGAATGAAAGCACTTAATTCTTAATAAAGTTTATTGGAGTTTGTTTTTAGCGGCTGGTGCATCTTTTCTGCGGTTATTAAGTAGGAGACAAGAAACAAAAGTCTGTACGTATAAGTGGTAAGGTAATCCAGGGAGGGTTTTGGGATATGAGTCACAAGAGACATGCCTGTGTAGTAAATATAATTTTAGAGTAGGAGGGATTGGGTGGGAATTGGGGGTAGGGGGCAAAGTGAAGCCGAGAGTAGTGAGGCTGAGAAAAGCAGGCTTCCCACCCTCAGATCAGTTTACATCTGGGAGCAATCAGTTTATAGCTAGAACAAAACAATTAAAAAAGATATGCAAGTAAAACAGGTTGTCTGTCATTTCCTGAGACTAAATAACTGACATATGCAGTCTAGTCTACTGGTCAAGCAAAAGAGGACAGTGGCCAACTTAAATAGAGGTCCTTAGAGTGCAGGGACTATTTCACTGAGATGTTCAATCACAGAGCAGGCATGTATTTAATAAATTATAGGTAATACGCAACAACAGTCTTCATGATAAATATGCTTACATTGAACACTGACACTATTTTCAGTAAACTTGAAGGTGTAGGGACTTGTGGCAGACCTCCTGCTCCTGCAATATCGAGGTCAGATGTAGTGACTGCAGGCTCTGAAATGAAAGAAAGAAAGAAAAAAATCTACTAAGCTGTAAAATTATATTGAGTCATTAAGGTTAGGACTTATTATAGGCTCATAGGTGTTTACTAGGCTAATGACCACAAGGGCCTTTTTAAGCCTAGCCATGCATCCCAAATCTCTGACAAGTTCTGATACCCTTGATAAGTGTAAGCAGGGGTTTGGGAGATTAACTTTTACAGGTGACCTGTGTCCATTAGAGACAAAAAAGAGATGGAGGAAGGGCCACAGTAAGTCAAAGCAAGAGAATACAGGGGAAATATAAGGGCAGAGTGATGGCAAGACTGTGTATGACAGTAAGCTCAAAGTAGTTTTAACAGGAGGTATACTAATAAAGAACCACAGTAATGCAGTGTTAATATACAGCTGTGTCGAGCAAATTATCAGAACATGGCACAACAGTGATAGGCACAATATAACACCATCAATTGGAAAGTAATCATGGGATTAACCAGTACATCAAAACAGTGTAATATCTATCATATATATATATATATATATATGTGTGTGTGTGTATATGTGTGTATGTATGTGTGTATGTGTGTGTGTGTGTGTGTGTGTGTGTGTGTGTGTGTGTGTGTGTGTGTGTGTGTGTGTATGTGTATATGTGTGTGTGTGTGTGTGTGTGTGTGTGTGTGTATGTGTGTATGTGTGTATGTATGTGTGTATGTGTGTATGTGTGTATACAGACACACACATACAAGCACACACATCAGACAACCAGCAGCTTACATACATATGTATTAAAGGGAAACACGCTCAGCATGCATAAAGTTTATCTGATCTGAATGAAAATATTACAAATATGACATACTACCAAAGTCTTTTCACTGTTTTACACCTTTGTAGAACAAATAAAAATGTAATAACGTATAACACATACCTGCTGTGTGAAGGAAGAAAGTGATTGAATGTAACAGGAGACAGCCCTGAGGGGATATTTAGCAATATATCCTACTACAGTGACAGTTCCACCCTCAGGTCAATTTACAACTACAATCAATCAGTTTATAGCCAGAACAAAGCAATTGACAAAGAGACGCAAGTAAAACAAGTTGTCTGTCATTTCTGAGACTAATAACTAGTATATGCAGTATAGTCTACTGGCCAAGAGAAAGGGGACCATGGCCAACTTAGGTAGAGGTCTTTAGATTGCAGGGACTGCTTCACAGAGATGTTCAGTCACAGAGCAGGCATGTATTTAACAGATTAAAGGTAATATGCAGCAAGGGTCTTCATGATAAATATGCTTACTTTAAACACTGACACAATTCTCCATAAACTTGAAGGTGTAGGGCCTTGTGGAAGAGCTCCTGCAATATCAAGATCAGATGTAGTAACCGCAAGCTATTATACACTGACACAATCTTGAAAAAGAAGTGGCAGATATTGACTAGCCATGCATACTGTCTAAATCCCCAGATCTGATCCAGCTACATTTTAGCAGTTACAAAAGTAATACGACATAGTTGTATTCCTAGAGGATAATTTTGTTATGATACTTCATAGTTCTTGTAGTTTAGATAGTTGTATAAGTGAGGAAAGTTATTTTTAGATACATTTCTAAATCAGAATATTAATATGTCTGAAATAATGATACACTGCATAATGATACACTACAGCTGTATTAGAAGAGGGTAACTTTGGTATGATACAATATTGTTCTTAAAGTCTAGACAGTTTAATGCTTAAGTAAAAGTTGAAGTGGTTAACTGTCTAAAAAGATACTTAAAATGTAAGAAAGAAATACTGTCACAACTTCCTGTCCCACATGACAGATATTTTTACATTTTCACTGTGAAAGTGGTGCTGTATTTTAAGATGACAGGAATCGTGGATAGATTGAAATGTTTGGAAATTCATTGAACAATATGTATGCAATGGATGTAACCTGGACAAGGTCATTACTTTCTTTTTTTTTTCAAACTAAGCTTCTTGCATTTACTTAATTATAAATGACAACTGAGTTTTAGACAAACTCTGCCCCAGGCTTCTGCTCAAAAAATAGTGAATTTATTTATTTATTTATTTGGCATTTGTTTACCGGGAAAGCCCGACTGGGTCATGAGGTTCCCATTTTCAGAGTAGGCCCAGAGAGAAAAGCTCCAGATACAAATGGTTAACAGAAGAGCAGAAAGAAACACCAGGTATAATTCGTGAAGAAGCAGAGTCACAATCCAAAACAAGAGGTAATGACAAAAAGGCAAACTCTGCAATGCTAAAAGAGTTTTATTAAAATAATAAACAACAAAGCTTTCAGATTAAAGAATCCTTCATCAGTGTAGTATAACTATTCATAAAACTTTTCATTAAATATTAACATTCACAAAAAACATTTGGCACAGCCCAACCAACCATATCACATAATCAATTAATATGATTAACCATATAAAATGAGTATTTAAAGATACATACATTAAAAATAGTCATGACAAAATAAAAATTTCTGTTTCAAAGATAATTGTTTATATTTAAGTACAGGTTTGACGCTAACTATCCTGTTAATTCCAGGTATGTGGTCCGCTTGCATACAAATAATCCAGTCATATTCTCTTAATTCTAATCTATTATTAATGTCACCTCCTCCAGGGTTTTTAAAGAGTCTCTCAATAACCCTAAATACAAATTCATGGTCTGTTCCTTTCTCAGCCAGGTGTTTTGCTAAGGCATTAGTTATAATTCCTCTATGTATTTCCGACTTATGCTTAAGTCAGTTTGAAAACTGAAAGAAAGAATTATTCAGCATAAATCAGAAATACAATGCTGTTAAAAACCCTAGAGGTGGTGACATTAATAACAGATTAGAACTGAGAGGATTTGACTAGATTATTCACATGCAAGCAGATCACATATCTGGAATTAACAGAATGGTTAGCATCAAACCTGTAAATATAAATAATTATCTTTGAAATATTAGTTTTTATTTTGCCATGACTATTTTTGATGTATGTATCTTTAAATACTTATTTTATATGGTTAATCATATTAATTGATGATGTGATATGGTTGGTTGGGGTGTGTCTCATGTTTTTTTTGTGAACGTTAGTATTTAATGCAGATTTTTATGCATAGTTATATTACACTGATGAAGGATTCTTTAATCCAAAAACTTTGTTATTTATTATTTTAATATAACTCTTTTAGAATTGCAGAGTTTGCCTTTTTGTCTTAGCAGAATGAAAAGCTAGACAGGCATAATAAAGTCATAACATTCAAGCACAAATATAAAAATAACACATTCGTCAGAATGAGAACTTAACAGACATAATAAAGTCATAACATTCAAGCACAAAATTTGCAAAAGTACACATTAGTGTGTCAGAAAAATATGACAGTTAGGGACAGCTGAGAGGTGTGAACCACCCCTGGTCAAGAACTTTCAGCTCCAATACTGTGTGTAGATTCAAAACCGGGTGGGCCAGCATGAATGACAACAGTTGTGAGTTACTGTGGATATTGGGGGGACAGTAGAGGCAGACCATAGGATTCTGTTTGTAAAACCTGTAAATTCCTACAGGCTGAATCAAGAGGAGAAGAATTGTGTTAGTATAGTGTAGTTACTATTGCCAGTATAAAGTGCAGACATCAGATGTCTTGTTGGAAAATAAGAGTTAAAAGATTAAAAAAGGGATGAGGTATTCCTTTGTTTACAGTATGCTTTAAGATGACATTTTAGAAGATCAAAATATTATTTTAAATATCCAAAATGTTATACATTGTCATTCAAAAATTCTGTTTAAATCTGAGACTCATTAAACAGAAATGGTCGTGGGTATGCAGATGAGGAATCATATTAAAACTAATTTTATTTGATATGGTTAATTAAGTGAACTGGTCCAAGGAACATTTTCAGGTGTTCCCTGGGCTAATTAGGCAAATGCAATAAAATAAAACAGACATTAGAACAGATACATTGTTACAAGTATAAGAATGCAGCAGACATAAGAATGTGAATTATATAACAGTAATAAAGAAGACAACAAATGGCAGATTATAAATATGATTAATGCACAGCATAGTAACCATGTCAAATGCTGCAGTTTCATACTTCATGGGGATATTATCTTCGGCAAAGTCTAGTGTGAAAAGAGGTAAAGCCACAGGAATTCCTATAGCTTGCAGTAGTGCACACAGTCAGAGGCATATCTAGGGTAAGGTGAAGAGCGGCAGCTGCCCCAGGGGCATGGAATTCAGGGTTGCAGGTAAGGAGATGCAGATCAATCGATAGTGCTTTTTATATATTGATTTCTTTACCAGGATTTCTGAATGCTGGTACAGAAAATAGTACTACTTTTGTGGTCATGACTAAAGAACTGAAGTGCTTCTGCACTTTGTGTGCAGTATAAATTTAACAAGCAGCTTGCAACAGTTGTAAGAAAAAGAAAGGTCAGCACCTTTTCTTCCCCTTTTCTCTTCAACTTGGAGCTGAGGGGCATAGAAATGTGACCAGACCTGCTCATAAGGTTAGGTGAACCAGCCACTTGAACGTTGAGGTATACAACTTTCAAGTGGCTGGATCACTTTTCAACATACAGGGACAGCAATAAGTGTAAGATGACCCAGCTACGACTCTGCACACTGTACATGGTCAAATATATATTCGCGTAGCTAAGACATGCTACAATAGGTGATAATCACATATCAAACCTTTTCAGTATACCTAGGCCTAAGCTGAACAAACTGCATCTGGTCTGTTTTTCAATTGCAGATGGGAAAAAAAGAGACAAAAGAAGCTAGCCACAATTTGATAGCTAAGCTTAAAGAAGCTAAAAAGTAGACTGATAATATAAATTAAATTATTACAAGGTTCAGAATTATCCACCACATTAGAGGAAGTGGTAGAACTAATGTAATTGCTCATCTTAAAAGCTGTGGAATTAAAGCTAACATAAGAAAGTTCATTATTTAAATAGTAATACAAATTTTTATTGAGCTGGAGTCTGCATTAGCCACCATGGAAGAACTGCATAATTTTTCACATAAAGATGTGTCATTGCTCAAAGTAGCTCAGTTTCACAGAATAGTAAGAACTTGTCAGCCAATATTTTAAGGAAAACTAGCTTAATTCTCTAAACTACAAAACCTGGGCTCCAGTGTTAGAGGTTATAGTTCATTTAAAAACCCAAATGGTTTGACAGTGTTAGGATGGAAAAGAAGTACAGTCTGCTGTAGAGGATGGGAAATGCATTGCTCCATTATGGATCTGACCTATGTACAGAGCATAGATTCACAGCTGGAGATACTGAATCTCCAGAATAGTTGACTTTAATATAGGATCTACTGGGTACATATATTCCAGAAAACAGTAGTTGCAGTGGGTCCGGGTTCTTTAACCATAGACATGTTTCTGTTATATCAAAGTATTGTAGTCAACACCAAAACATGAGTGACAACTATAAAAAAATATTGCTCTGTAATTTACTAATCTTTCCCACTCTTATAAATGTGGGACATATAAAAGTGTATGTCTTAGCGTGATAGTAAAACGGTAATTAATTTCATGAACACAAAGTGCCTGCTTGGGTGTGAATTGTTTTGTAAGCAGTACAGAAGTAATTACATCTGAAATAACTATAATCAAAGTCAGTATTGATGGCCACACCAATATGCACAGCTGATGGAACTCTTTAATGAGTTGCTGGAAAAAAAATCAAACCTGCTGCAAAAGTATACTGAAGTTGTTTCTTAGAAACAGAAAAAAAAACACCACAATGCCTCCCTTTAATAGAGGAGTCAGCATGACTTCTGCTGCAGTTCAGGGATGCATGGGTGAGTTAATTAATATTGTTAGTAAAACTGAAATAAAATAGAGATCCTCTTGGACACAGAAGCTACACTAACTGTATTAAGCACTTAAAATGTATGCTGTTAGCAGCAGCAGTGTGTCAGGAACAGCTTACTCAGCAAATCTTAAACAATGAAAAAAGTCTGTTAGCCTAGGCACACTTTTCAAACTGTAACCACAGACAACATTAGGCACCTGTGAAACTTGTGGCTGTGGGGTTTGGGGCCAGCATTAGGCATCTGCAAAGCTTGTGACTATTGAGGTTGGGGGCTTGGTCCTGATCATCTATGATTGTGTAAAGGATCCGCGAAAGCTAAAACTGCGAGGGAGATCCTTCATTTATTCATTCCTTAGTAGTGCATTTTATTCTAATCAGGATTGTCATTGACCTTGATTAGGATAAAATGAATGAATGTAAATAAACTAAGTGACAGAAGCAATTGCCCAGAGCAGCTTGTCTCATTGCTTACCTGAGATATTGTCAGGCACAGCCACTTCTCATCTTCAAGGATATTTTACTATTACAGGTAATTATATAAATACTTGCAATATTAGAGATACATCTGTGGGGAATGGTACTGTCCACAGAAGGGATTCTTTATTTTTTATATTATTTGTTTATTACCGGGATGGAGATGGCTGCAAAATGACAGTTGCAAGTAGAAGTACATTATACTGACCTGAATAGTTTTTCACTTTTCACATTTAAACAGTGGAAGTGGTTATCTTTTTTTGGGAGAGACTGGTCTATCATCAGATTGACTTCTTGTAGCAAGGAGAGTGAATGTGTGTGTGTGTGTGTGTGTGTGTGTGTGTGTGTGTGTGTGTGTGTGTGTGTGTGTGTGTGTGTGTGTGTGTGTGTGTGGGGGGGGGTGCTATGTGTAATGGTGGTTGCACTGGGTTATAAGGTAAGCATCTGGTGACAGCAAGCTAAATACAGTATGTGGACGCAGTTCATAAAGTGACTATACATGATGTGGATGAGGGTAACTAAGTGATGTTGTCATTTGATTACAGTTACACCAGTGTAGCTGTATTTAGATAACTGAGAAACCCATTGATTCAGAAGGTCCTCTGATCATCCATGTCTGTTGGGGGGGGGGGGGGCACAAAACTGAAGCTGCTTTGAGGAAAAAATTTTTTTTTAATTCTCTGATTATCTGCTTTATATAACCAGGGTTTTGGTATGACCCTGATAATAAAGTGAGCAGTCTTTAAATCGGTGAATGTGAAGTAATGCAGCCGATCTCAGTGCCAAGGATGTTAACATGAGTAGACACTCATTGTTTTCAGGGACACTTTTTTCATTGGAAAGTACTTTTATAAATACTGGCAGGACACCAAATATATCAGTAGGCAGTGGTAACAGGAAACACTGTCCAAAGGATTGATGTGTTCATTTTTCAACTATTTATGTATTATAGTTATTTGGGGTGAAGGTGGCTTTGAATGACAGCAGCAAGTGAGAATTTATTACTGTGGTTATTATTTTTTTCTTTGTGATCATACATTTGAGTTTGTTTCCTAAGGGGAAGGAGAGGTAATCTGTGCAGTAACAAAAGGCAGTGAAAGTATCATATATATGACTTCCTGTGGGTGGTGAAAGTCCATGTTTGTGTGTTAACCACCTTGTAGGCATGTACTGGCTTATTGCTGTCTTTTTGGGGAGGCAATCTATTAACAGGCATAAAGAGCTTTACCTTAAATGTAAATGACTATATTCTACATGTCCAAACATTTTTTGTGTGTGTGAATGAAGTCAGCCTTGTAATGGGACATAAAACCTCTCCCAACAATTCTAACTCTGCCACCATGCATTACTCACTAGGCCAATTTTTGCTGCATAGATTTTCTTCACAAATTCAGTAATTTATCAACAATAGCAATTCCCTTTCCCCAACCAAAACCCATTCATTCCTCCATCTTCTTTCACTTATGCCCCACGTTTCTACTATAAAAAGTTTGACATTGCATGCATTGTCATCCAGTTTCTTGCTGACAGCCCCATAGTTTCTGATGGCTTCACTTGGTTCACCTGCAGCTGCAAAGATTACATTACCATTCATCTTGTGTATATTTTCAACCTCTGCATCAATGGGGCGGCGAAAGCCGGCACACTCTGGCTAGGCTTATAAATGTCCTCGGGCAGATAGCCTAGTACCTACCTATGAACCTGTAACAGAAAATACACCCCTGGGATCACTTCATTGGCTCTGCTTGACAGAGGATCAGTTAATTAATCAATGGGGTGGCGAAAGCCGACACACTCTGGCTAGGCTTATAAATGCCCTTGGGCAGATAGCCTAGTACCTATCTATGAACCTACATTTAAAATATGCCATCTATATGGAAAGCTGCCTTAATCAACCCTTACCTAAACAACTCAGTCTTGTCAACACCTCTCATTAGCACTAGGTACGGCACTGAACAGTCTGATTTCATCTACTTGTAATTGGCTAATTACATCACAGAATATAATCTCTTGTCCATTAAACAGCATGATGTTTGGACTTGCCAGAACACATTGACTGCTGTCTGCTTCAAGAAAACCTAAACTCACTGACCAAACAAATAACAACATAGAGGATTATAATCAGGTCTCCAGATGTAACAGTGTTATGTGTTCAAGATAGGGATGCCAAAAAATCACCTTGAGAGTGAAACTTAACAGGTGAAACGTGGCATCCATGTTGAGCACACACAAGACTAGGTTACATTTGGAGACACACTCCTAATTCTTTGTAGTGAATGGAAATTTATCTGCTCCATGTACTACTAATTATAGAAAAAGAGAGGAAAGAAACAACAAAGTGTTTTGCCGACTTTCAAAGCGGTAAAACACTTTGTGAACTTTGTCTAACAGACAGCAACATACTACAGGGAGAGATTTTGAAACAAAGTGATGGAAAGATTGTAGGCATAGACAAGAGGCATAAACTAAGCTGTTTTGGCTTCTGCCATCATTGTTTGATGGCCAACACTGTAATTTTTTTACTGCCTAATGCGAGACCCAATCTTAACATTTGGAGGGGATTGCTTAATAATTAAGTTCGGGTCTCATGCTACTGAAGTACTTAGTTTCTTTTTCCTGCTATTGGAACATAGTCATGGTGCGCTATGCACTGCAGTGTGCTCCTAAATACCTCTAAAATCAAGGCCATGCTCTCCATAAATTCTCCAGTGTCTCAAGCACATGGTAGATAGTAGGCCTTGACCAAGAGCATATTGAAGCAACTACCTTTTTGAAATATCTTGTTATCTGTTTAGGCCAGTCTGTCAGTTTTCAACATCTTTCTAAACTTGACAGAAAATATGTTATCTACTATTCTGGGATAATAAATGTTTAACTTTCTCTTCTCGGAAGTGAGATCATTAGTAGGAAAAGAATTCTAAAGCTGCCCTCTCCAAAGCAAAAAACACAGCATCTATGGGACCGGACTTCTGTCCCAAGCTGTGTCTTACACGAGCTCCAAGAAGAACTGAACCCTCACATTAAGTCACTGTTCAAACTTAGCCTTACTACAGGATATGTACCCAAAGAATGGCATACAGCTACAGTGGTCCCACTCCACAAAAGTGGTGCCACAACGGACCCAGGAAACTATCGCCCCATAAGCCTGACTAGTCTGGTCTGTAAAACTATGGAGCGTATTATCATGGAACTCATAAACAAAGACATTGGGAGGCTCCAGACACTGGATCCTACCCAATTCAGCTTTGTTAAGGGCAGATCTTGCCTCTTAAACCTAGTCGATTTCTTTGAAACAGTTACCAAAGCCATAAATGAGGGCAAGGTAGTCCACACAGCCTACCTGGACCTAGCAAAAGCCTTCGACACAATACCCCACTCAGGCATCATAAATAAGCTTACCAGCTTAAATATCAACCCCTATATCACAAGATGGGTTGCAAACTGGCACAGAGATAGAACCCACATGGTCAGAATCGCAGGTGCCATGTCCGAATCCAAACCAGTTACAAGTGGCATCCCACAGGGCTCAGTTCTGGGACCTCTCTTGTTCGGTATATACTTCTCTGAGGTTCAGGCTAACACAGGTGGATTATGGCTGAAAAGTTCGCAGATGACTGCAAACTGGGGGCCATAATCGAATCTCCAGCTGACACAAGCATCCTCCAAAAGGGTCTCACAGAGACGGATGCCTGGTGCCAGAGCCATGGCCTCAAGCTAAATGCTAAAAAGTGCATAGTCATCCCCTTTGGGAAAAACAAGGTGCCCACAAATTACCACATAGGTGGTAATCCTTTAAGTACGGAAGAAGTAATTAGAGATTTGGGGACCAACGTAGATAGTAATCTCTCCTTTGATAATCACGTTGCCAGAGTGGTTAGAAAGACCTTCTATATAGCCCACCTTATCACGAAAGGGTTCGCATCTAGATCAAGAGAGGTCATTGTGCCCCTCTACTCGTCACTCATCAGGCCCATAATTGAATACAATGCCCCTTTTGGGATGTACCTTACCCGACACCTGCAGCAACTGGAGAGACCCCAAAAGTACCCCCCCAAGAGGATCATGGGCTACAAACAGATGTCCTATGCAGCTCGACTAAAAAAACTCCAGCTCTACTCAGTTGCTTACCGCCTACTCAGAGGCGATCTATGCTTGACGTACAAAGCCATGTCAAACCCAGAATGAATGGACATGCTCTACCTCAAAAAATCCAAGTCCCTTAGAGCTACATGCTCCAGGGACATAAACCTCAGCACAAAAATAAATAGGACATGCTGGAGGGACAGATTCATTTCCCAGAGGCTCCCCTCACTCTGTAATAGAATCCCAATTCATGTTAGACATAGCCCCTCGCTGACCCTCTTCAAGCGAAATCTGGACGCGTGGATGGGAAATCGCAAATTCACCCCTGGGATCTCTTCTGTGTCCCTGCTAGACAGAGGCACAGTAAACTAATCTTAAAAGGGTACCTTCTGTGACCTACTTTACAGAGACACAGTAGGCTAATCTAATAGGGAGGCGGAAGCCAAATACACTCTGGCTAGGCTTATAAATGCCCTAGGGCAGATAGCCTAGTATCTACCTATGAACATATGAACCTATGACTAGCCTACTTAAAAACAGTTGATAGCTTACTATAGCTATCTCCTCCGAAAAACAAAACAAAAAAAAAAAATGAAAGTACTAAAATACAAGCCCCCTGCAACAAAATATGCCACTTCATAACCTGTTCTCTACACCATAAACATCACTTAACTTATTCACTGCAATGGAGCTCAGGATGTTTGCACTGTTGCACTGTAACTTTCAATGCGTGGAGCCTAAGCCATTTGACAGAATCAAATTATGTCCATACATTTTAAAAAAATGTTCATATCTCTGGAACCATAGGGGTTATGAAAGAAGTATAAGTAGCAAACCCTTCAGCCCAAACTATTTTTATAGTGGTAGTATTCTTTAGGTTCTAGGTCTTAAACTGAATTTTATAAATCACAGTAAACACAGTAACTATTATGTTTGTAATATTTTGTAAATAACTTACAATAGCTCAGCAGTCACTCAAGTTACACACATACTGACAGCATCATTTTATTCATCTAGCTGAGAGCTTTCATATGAGACTAATAAGTTCTATCTGTGTTACTTGGTTGTTGAGCTATTTAGAAAAATGTGAAAACTATATCTGTATAAATTAATATCATAAAAACAACAGTTAATATCTCTTTACCTGTATCAGACAGATGTCAGTTATTAATGCAGTTGAGTTTGCCATTGTGTAAGCTTTACAATGAAATATCGTAAAACTTTGTATGTAGCATAGTTTTTGAATTACTGATGCAAATATGAACAAGCGATATTTGATGCCTAGCAGCGTCAGTAGGAGTTAACTGCAGATACACCTGGAGATGACAGTCGGACGTAATGAGTTAAAAGTGACAAAGTTAAATGACTTCCTGTCAAGGAATAGATCTTTTACTTGGCTAAGAACTTTTCAAGCTTGTACACTTACCAATCCCTCCCTTAGCTGTTAAATTAACTCAGAAATTTGCAATCTACATGTTAGGGAATCAGGCACATTCAGGACGTGTATTACATATTCCTAAAACTAACCTTCACTACACATGGCACAGCTTTTCCTTTCCAAATCTTAAACTGTCATTCCCAGCTAATGTCCCACTCCATAATTAGGTCTAAACTAAAAACACGGTTACTCAAAGAAGGTCATTGTAATTGTATTATCTCTGGTCAGGTTACCTAATAGACTGACACCAAAGGACCACTAATAGTTAACTTTTTGCTACTTCTCCTTAATTTACTTTGACATATGACTTCAGTCTCCCAGGTGACTTGCCCTACATGTGTTATTACACTTTTGATGATTGTATATAAGTAGTCATTATTGTTTTTATGTGTATCTCTTCTCACTGTACCCAGCCTATGTCTGTGATTGGTACATGTGGATCAGTGCTGTACCAGTGTCTAGAATTTATTATTGAAGTTGTGCAAACATTGTTGAATGATCATTGATGTAGGATGCCTGAGGGATGTACACTGTCCATTTGATTTATAATAAAAAAAAAAAATCATTGATAACTGGATTATGCTCACAGGCAACAAGCAGTTGGAAAAAAACCCCAGGATTCTTCCCTAACTTTGCATTTAAAAGAGTGTAAAGGTGCAGCAAAAGTAAAACAGGACCAGATGAAGAAAAGACACCTATCCTTGTGGCCCTTTTCTGCTCATATTGTAATTACACAAGTGACAGAGACGACTCCCATTGTCCAGTATACACAAAAAGGAGAAACAAGACATGCTTTGGAACTTCTAATTTGGCTGCACCCTGAGTAACAGTTTAACTTCAGCTCTCCCAGTGTGCAAACAGAAACTCAAAAAAGAGAGCCAATGAATTTGTCTTTTGGGGTAAATTTCAGTAAGTGGCTAGTAATTGCCTGTATGCCAGCAAAAAATGAAATTCAGAGAACCTGAAAGAAAATCAGTAAAAAAGGTGAGGATGAAACACTGGCTGGGAAGAATCCTACTGTTGTTCAGCAAAAAGCAATTTGTGCACCAGCTTTGGTGCAAGACATGACTTCTAATAATCTAGAGGAAAAAATAAGTCAAATGTGCTCAGAACTGATTAAAATAAATGAAACACTGAATGAGTGATCAACTCAAATAACAAAAGGCTGGAAAAATGGAAGAAGCTTTAAATAAATATTCAGATGAGGATGAGCTGATAAAACTGCAAAAATTAGAGGTCAATATGAAGAATAGGCTGGCTGAGTATGAGACTGCTCAAGAAGAGAGGTTTCAAAAAAAAGGTCGAATTAGAGGACACAGCATGTTGTGAAAACCTCAGATTTTCTGCTGTATCAGAGAAACTGGAAAGAACAGGCTGTGTATGAGAAAATAAAATAAAATAAAAAAAAAAAAAAAAATATATATATATATATATATATATATATATATATATATATATATATACAAATTATTCAGCTGTTCTTACTGTAACTGTCTTAGTTGCTCTTCTGAGTGCTGTTATCTGTTCAGTCGCTCTTACTCTGCACTTATTACTGCTTGTTAGTAGCCTTCTAATTTACTGCCTTCTGCACTTGTTTTTTAGTCATTTGTTAATTTAATTGCATTTATTTGAACTGTATTTTCTGTAGTGTTGCTACACTCTCGGGTGTGCTGGCCTGCACTACAATTTGAATTGTATTTACTGCTGTTTTAGCTGCTTTTCTGTAACAAAAAAAAATTCTAACCATGTTTCCTGCCTTTCCTGTAACTAGTCAAGTCCAGATACAGACTTGCTGTATCCAGGACTGTTGGTAAGCTTCTGAGCCCCCCAAGCCTTTCTGTGTTGGAGGGAAGCCTTCTAGCTTATCAGTGGGAGTGGTAAGCACTAGGTAGCCTATCTACCATGGGAAGAGTGGATTTTGACCCTGAAATTGTAGTTCATTGGCCCTTTGGGCAGTTTTTCCATCTCTTTCTACTTTCTGGCTAAAAGCCCGTTTTGTGTTTGGTCCCCGCCTTTTCTATAACTAGTGTAGTCCATGTACAGATTTTCTGTATCCGGGACTGTTGGTAAGCTTCTGAGCCCCCCCCCCCCCAAGCTCTTCTGTGTTGTAGAGAAGCCTTCTAGTTTATCAGTGGGAATGGTAAGCACTAGGTAACCTATCTACCACAGGAGGAGTGGTTTATGGCCCAGAAATTATAGTTTATTGGCCATTTGGGAAGCTTTTCCATCTCTTTCAACTTTCTGATTTAAAAGCCTGTGTTTGCACTTGTTTCCTGCCTTTCCTGTTACTAGTTTAGTCCAGGTACAGATTTGCTGTTTCCAGGACTCTTTGTAAGCTTCTGAGTCCCCCAAGTCTTTCTGTGTTGTAGAGAAGCCTTCTAGTTTATCAGTGGGAATGGTAAGCACTAGGTAACCTATCTACCACAAGAGGAGTGGTCCCTGGCCCAGAAATTGTAGTTATTGGCTGTTTGAGCAGTTTCTTTTCCATCTCTTTCAACTTTCTGGTTTGAAAGCCACACTTGTGCCTGTTTCCCACCTTTCCTATAACTAGCCTAGTCCGGTTACAGAGTTGCTGTATCCAGGATTGTTAGTAAGCTTCTGAGCCCCACAAGCCTTTCTGTGTTGGAAGGAAGTCTTCTAGCTTATCAGTGGGAGTGGTAAGCACTAGGTAGCCTATTCTCCACGGGAAGAGTGAGTTTTGGCCCAGAAATTGTAGTTTATTTAGCCGTTTGGGCAGTTTTCCATCTCTTTCAACTTGCTGGATTAAAAGCCTGCGTTTGTACTTGTTCCCTGCCTTTCCTGTAACTAGTCTAGTCCAGCTACATATTTGCTGTATCCAGGACTCTTTGTAAGCTTATGAGCCCCCCAAGCCTTTCTGTATTGGAGGGAAGCCTTCTAGCTTATCAGTGGGAGTGATAAGCATTAGGAAGCCTATCTACCACAAGAAGAGTGGTTCCTGGTCCAGAAATTGTAGCTATTGGCCGTTTGGAAGTTTTTTCCATCTCTTTCAATGTTCTGGTTTAAAAGCCGCACTTGCGCTTGTTTCCCACCTTTCCTGTAACTAGCCTAGTCCAGATACAGAGTTGCTCTATCTAGGACTGTTGGTAAGCTTCTGAGCCCCACAAGCCTTTCTGTGTTAGAGGAAAGCCTTCTAGCTTATCAGTGGGTGTGGTAAGCACTAGGTAGCCTGTCTACCATGAGAGGAGAGGTTCTTGACCCAGAAATTGTAGTTTATTGACCACTGGACAGCTTGCCCGTCTCTTTCAACTTTCTGGTTTAAAAGACCACATCTGCGCTTGCTTCCCATCTTTCCTGTAACTAATCTACTGGGTAGCACTAGAAAGCCTTAAACTGATACAAGCCTTCTAGCTTAGAAGAGAGACTTTGGAGTGATTAAGTATCAGTTTTCTGTACTTTCTTGCTGTACTTAACTGTTTTCTGCCTAAACACAGATTTTCCAGCGTTTATTGTGATTTAAAAGCTTGTTTTTTTCACATATTGTACTTATTTGATTGCCTGCACTTTTAAAAAGTTGTTTTTTGTTTAAATAATTTGTTTAACTAGGCTACACATTAAAGTGTGATAGCCTTTTCTGATCGTTTGTAGTCGTTTAAAGCTGTTTAAAGTGTATTTTTTACTGTTTTTGCCTTATCTTTTCAAAAAAACAAAACAAAAAAAAAATCCTCGTTTCCTGCCTTTCTAAGCTAGTATAGTCCAGTTTTCAGGCTAGTGCTGAATTCAGGGCTGTGATACTAGTTTCTGAGTTGCCCATACCTTACTTAGCTAGAAGGAAGTTTCTCTGTTTACCTGTGAGAGAGGGGAGCTTTGAGCAAACTATCTGTCCCTGGTGGAGTGGTTCCAGCCCAGAAGTTAGTAGTTTATTGGCCATTTTGGGTTAATTTCTATCTCTTTCTTTTCCCTACTATAAAAACCACGTTTGCACAGTTTTGCGCACTGGGCTGTGCCTGTTAGCTAAATTATTCCCGACTCCACTAAGTCTCCTTTTCAGTTTTTCCCTTGAAACTAGTCTAACTCTCAACCTAAGCACTCAAAAAGCATCTTACAGCCCAGCACTTGCTCAGACCTAATAGCAAGCACTAATATACCCTGACACTGATTTCCCAGAAGGGCAAGGCTCTTTATTCACCCCTCACCAACCAAGTGACTAAGCAGCTCACCCTACTATTCAGGCATGACCAAAGGGCAACTTCAGGTGCACTCTCCAGTCCAGCTGGTGAATCTGGGTATCCTGAGGCAATGTTACAACTGCCTCATGTACACAGACAACCCTCTCATCCTACCACTAACATATGCGAGAGATGCAATTATACAGCCAAACTGGAAGCTAAGCTGTCTCCACCCAAGACTGGAACAGACAGTCAAGAGGAGAAGGTTAACACTTGGACCACACCTCCAGTCGCACACAGACCTACTAAAACAGCACTGGCAAAAATACACATAAATACACAAAATCCTGCTCGGAGGCTCTAAATAAAAACCTGCAAAAGCATCAGAGACCTCCAAAGCAGACACCCAAACAACCTGCACCTCCCACCACAAAATCAGTGTGCCGCACAATCACAGCCCTTAAGGCGAAATAGCATACCTAACACACTAGTAATAGGTAACTCTATAGTCAGCCACACTGACGTCCCACTCACTAGGCTGCACAAGCAGAAGGTTACTGTTAGCTGCCTGTAGGGAGCCAGAATCCGCCACATAACACAAGCAATCAGGTCACGCCAGAACAAGTACAAATATGACTCTGTCATTGTTCATGTTGGTGTGAATGACCTGAGACATACCTCCCTGGACTACATGAAAAGAGACATGGAAGAGCTCTCTGATCATGTATCCCAGGCTGGTATGACCCTGACCCTAAGTAGCATCCTGCTCTCACCAACAATGATACCTCAGTATAAAGAAAAAATGATCAATTTCAACAAATGGCTAAGTTTCTGGTGTCATTCAAAGGGGATCTAGTGTCTGTCAGCCTGGGATGACATGCTCGACAAGCCGCGTTGCTTCGCAAGAGACGGCTTGCACCTATCACCCCTAGGTTTTTGAATACTGGCCAAGGCTCTTGCTGCCCCCATAGTGCCTTAAGGCTCAAAAGTCAAACCCACCTCCATAAATAGCACAATTAACAAAAAAAACTGAGGGTTATGCTACTCAACGCCAGGAGTTTAAATCTCAAAATGCATGCGCTCAAAGCACTCCTCAGTATGGAGAACATCGACATCTGTGCAATAACTAAAACCTGGTTCAAGGCTCCAGAGAGCACCCCGGCACTACCGGGCTACAACTCATACCACACGTTTCGGCCACAGAACATGGACCAAAACACAAAAGGAGGGGGTGTATCCACATTCATCAAGGATACCTACACCTTCAGGTGAGTGGCGCAGCATGATACCTCTGAGATCATCCATGTGCAACTAACATCGGGCAAATTTGCAATGCAAATTGTGGCCTGCTACAGATCACCCTCCATGACCCAGGACCACCACTCCACCTTTCTGGAGACACTGGAAAACATGAAGGTCCTACCGAACACCCTGATATTGGGCGATTTCAATTACCCTACCATTCACTGGGAAAACTACTCAAGTACAAACTCCCAGGCCCAGCGCTTCCTGGAATTCATTAACTCAAACGCCCTGTATCAGCTGGTAAACTCCCCTACCAGAGGTGAAAACATATTGGACCTGATCACCACCAACATGGGCGACAGGTGTTCCACACCGGAGGTCAACCTGTCACTGGTTAGATCAGACCATAAACTAATCACTCTGGATGTCCACACTCCACCACCACCCCCAACTAAGGAAACCACAGTAAAAAGCTTTTCAAAAGCAAACTTCACCTTACTTAAGACAGAGGTGGTAAGTTTCACAGCCCCCACGCTAAAGAATAACACTGCCCAATATGCAGAAACCTTTACAAATGCACTCTATGAGCACCTACAAGGATGCATGGATCGTGCCATCCCTAGCAAAACCAAGACTCACTCCTCTAAGAGAAGGAAACCAGTTTGGTGGACCCCTGCAATAAACAGGCTATACAATAGAAGGAGGAAACTAGTTCAGAATAAAGCAAATCCCAAGAAGGAAAGACATCCCTGATCAGTATCAGTAAGAAACTAAGGTCCCTGATGAAATCATCCAAGGCTAACTTCGAAAGAAAAATAGCCAAGGATTCAAAAGATAACCACAAAGCCTTCTTTAGCTATGTTAAGAATCTAAGTGGCAACTAGCAGATATGCACTGAACTAGTGCAAAGTAGCACAAACTATACTGAACCTACTGATATTGCCAACATCCTGGCAGATAGATTCAGTGCAAACTTCACCTCCCCCTCACCTCCAAAAGGGCCCACAACAATACCGGAAAAGTGCAGTGTCCCAAAAATCACAGACGCACAGGTGAAAACAGCCCTTTCAAAAGCCAAAAACACAGCGTCAATGGGACCAGATAGTGTCCCAGGCTGCGTCTTGCACAAACTACAGAACGAACTAACCCCCCACCTAAACACGCTGTTCAACCTCAGCCTCTCCACAGGCTACGTGCCCATAGAATGGCGCACAGCCATGGTTATTCCTCTCCACAAAGGAGGGGCCACAACTGGCCCTAGTAACTATCACCCCATAAGCCTGACTAGCTTGGTCTGAAAGGGTATGGAGCGCATTTTCATGGAACTCATTACCAAAGACATTGGGAACCTCCAAACACTTGACCCAACCCAGTTCGGCTTTGATAAGGGCAAATCATGCCTACTAAACCTGGCTGACTTCTTCGAGACAGTCACCAAGGCCATAGACAAAGAAAAGGTGGTTCATACAGCATATCTTGACCTTGCCAAGGCTTTTGACACCATTCCCCATTTGGGTATTACAGAAAAACTCACCAGCCTGAACATAAACCCTTATGGCACGAGATGGGTTGCCAACCGGCTTACAGACAGAACTCATACAGTAAGAATAGCGGGCTTCAGGTCCAACTCTAAACCAATCACAAGTGGTGTCCTGCAAGGCTTGGTCCTCGGACCCCTACTGTTCGGCATATACTTCTCAGAAGTACAGGCAAACACAGGAGGACTATGGCTAACCAAGTTTGCCGATGACTGCAAACTGGGAGTCATAACTGACTCTCCGGCTGACATGGACATCCTCCAAAATGGCCTTACTGAGACGGACACCTGGTGTCAAAGTCATGGCCTCAAGCTAAATGCCAAGAAATGCATAGTCATCCCATTTGGGAAAAACAAAACACCCACGAATTACCACATAGGTGGCAGCCCCCTTAATACAGAAGAGGTAATAAAAGATCTGGGGACCCAGATAGATAGTAATCTCTCCTTTGACAACCATATTGCCAAAGTAGTTAGGAAATCCTTCTATGTGGCCCATCTAATTACTAAAGGGTTCGCATCTGGAAATAAAGAGGTTATAGTGCCCCTCTACTCGTCACTCATTAGACCCATCATAGAGTACAATGCCCCATTTGGGATGTACTACACAAGACACTTCCAACAGCTGGAAAGATGACAAAAGTACCTCACCAAGAGGATTATTTGCCTCAAACATATGTCCTATGCAGCCCGACTGAAATAAATCTGTCTGTACTCAGTGGCATATCGCTTACTCAGAGGTGATCTCTGCCTGACTTACAAAGCCATGCCCAACTCAGAATTGATGGACATGCTCCACCTAAAGAAATCCAAGTCACTGCGAGCCATGCGCTCTAGTGAGCTAAACCTCACCACAACAATAAATAGAACATGCTGGAGTGATAGATTCCTGTCACAGAGACTCCCCATGCTTTGGAACAAAATTCCAAATTGGATCAGGCAGAGCCCCTCACTAACACTCTTCAAGAGAAACCTTGATGAGTGGATGGGTAACAGAAAATACACCCCTGGGATCACTTCACTGGCTCTGCTTGACAGATGATCAGTTAATTAATCAATGGGGTGGTGAAAGCCGACATACTCTCGCTAGGCTTATAAATGCCCTCGGGCAGATATCCTAGTACCTACCTATGAACCTATGTAATAACTTTATGAAAGCACAAATAAGCAACTGGACTGGTATTCCACAACAGGAGTTGCTAATTGAAAGGGCACATCATGTGGTTGCTCCACATCTGGCCATGAGAAAGCAACCTAAATCAAATTCTACCAACAGAAAAAGTTGTTTCTGACAGAATTGTGGCTGAAGGACAAAGTACTAAAAGTTGGAGACGGCAGAGTATTTCTGGAAAATGATTACTCACTGTACACCAGGCAGAAGAGTAGTAAACTTATTCTAGCAGTCCGGGAATGTTAAGAAGCAGGCGTGAGAAAATTCAAGCTGCTGTATCCAGCTATTTTTAGAATTTTTTTTTTCTGGGGTGTGGCGGTCAAAATCATTCTTTGATACAGAACATGGTAAGGACAAAATACAAACGTTTGTCCAACAAAAAGTAAGTTACCAAACGGAAGGGGTTTGTACTTCTTAGTCTTCTGATAATAAATCCCATAGAGAGACTATGTCCCTTATCAGATTGTCTTCATAGAAACAGGCTCTGGATTGCATTGCATAAGTGGAAATTCCT
The DNA here is from genome assembly GCF_019279795.1 of Protopterus annectens. Classification (NCBI taxonomy): domain Eukaryota; kingdom Metazoa; phylum Chordata; order Ceratodontiformes; family Protopteridae; genus Protopterus; species Protopterus annectens. The sequence goes on from NC_056732.1 coordinate 820,063,539, forward strand.
TAAGATTCCAAGAGCAGGCTAAGTTATTTCTTACACTTATTTCACTGAATTGCACTTCTGAAATGCTTATAATTGTGCTATACAGTTGATCTACTATATTTTTGCACTGTTATAAAGCTTTTTTTATTGTTTCACTGCATTTATGTACTGTTTTAAACTGTTTTAACATTACTTAACTGTAAACTGCTTTTTCATACTGAGTTGTATTTTCTGTTTGTGATTGCTCTATCCGAACTTTTCTGTGCATTTTTGTCTGTTAAAAGCATTCTCTAGTCTGCTCCTTGATCTGTTTAAAACTTTCATTTAGTGGCTACAGCTAGGAACTGTAATAGTGTGCATTAATATAATTGTTTTTTTTATTTAAATTACTAAATTGTAAACTGCTTTTTCATACTGAGACTTGGAGTTTCTCCTTGTGGGTGTTCTTTCTATGCTTTTAAAGTGAGGTTTCTGTGTTCTGCTCAGGTGGCATAATCTTGATAGAGGCCTGTTGTGTAGGCTGGAAGTTTTGTTTGTGTTTCTGGCAGCCATTGTCTGCTGATTGTCTTCATTATTGAGAGTAACAAGGCCTTGTGACCTTCTGTAGTACGAGTGATTGGATAATAGCAGGGGCTGAGGAGTAATCTGATCTTCCCAACTCTTCCATTCTTACTGCTATATAAACTCTGTGTCTTATAAAGGCTCTGCTTGTATTGTCAGGCTCTGGATTGCATTGCATAAGTGGAAATTCCTTAAGATTCCAAGAGCAGGCTAAGTTATTTCTTACACTTATTTCACTGAATTGCACTTCTGAAATGCTTATAATTGTGCTATACAGTTGATCTACTATATTGTTGCACTGTTATAAAGCTTTTTTATTGTTTCACTGCATTTATGTACTGTTTTAAACTGTTTTAACATTACTTAACTGTAAACTGCTTTTTCATACTGAGAGTTGTATTTTCTGTTTGTGATTGCTCTATCCGAACTTTTCAGTGCATTTTTGTCTGTTAAAAGCATTCTCTAGTCTGCTCCTTGATCTGTTTAAAACTTTCATTTAGTGGCTACAGCTAGGAACTGTAATAGTGTGCATTAATATAATTGTTTTTTTTATTTAAATTACTAAATTGTAAACTGCTTTTTCATACTGAGACTTGGAGTTTCTCCTTGTGGGTGTTCTTTCTATGCTTTTAAAGTGAGGTTTCTGTGTTCTGCTCAGGTGGCATAATCTTGATAGAGGCCTGTTGTGTAGGCTGGAAGTTTTGTTTGTGTTTCTGGCAGCCATTGTCTGCTGATTGTCTTCATTATTGAGAGTAACAAGGCCTCGTGACCTTCTGTAGTACGAGTGATTGGATAATAGCAGGGGCTGAGGAGTAATCTGATCTTCCCAACTCTTCCATTCTTACTGCTATATAAACTCTGTGTCTTATAAAGGCTCTGCTTGTATTGTCAGGCTCTGGATTGCATTGCATAAGTGGAAATTCCTTAAGATTCCAAGAGCAGGCTAAGTTATTTCTTACACTTATTTCACTGAATTGCACTTCTGAAATGCTTATAATTGTGCTATACAGTTGATCTACTATATTTTTGCACTGTTATAAAGCTTTTTTTATTGTTTCACTGCATTTATGTACTGTTTTAAACTGTTTTAACATTACTTAACTGTAAACTGCTTTTTCAAACTGAGAGTTGTATTTTCTGTTTGTGATTGTTCTATCCGAACTTTTCTGTGCATTTTTGTCTGTTAAAAGCATTCTCTAGTCTGCTCCTTGATCTGTTTAAAACTTTCATTTAGTGGCTACAGCTAGGAACTGTTATTTTTTCCCACCCACTCACCCTCCCTAGTGTTGTGTGTTCTTATACTTGGTGGCTTTGCAGTTGCTCGCCCATACTGTATATTTGATCTGTGACACTCCTCCCAGTCTAGTGTCATTAGTTCACTCAATCTAATAGAGAACATTTGTGAAGGCCAACCCACTCAGATTCTTAACGTTGAATTAACTTCTGTTCCAGCTTTCTCCATTTCCACTTTACTGGGAAAAAAAATTCTAAGCTTGCTTCCCCCCTTTCCTGTGGCAGGTCAGATATGGATTTGCTGTGTCCAGAACTGTTTGTGAGCTCCTAAGCCCCCCCCCCCACTTAACTGGGGTTAAACTATTCCTGGCGCCATAAAGTCTGCTTTTCAAAATTTCCTTTGCAACTAGCCAGCTTTTTAGTTTTAGCACTCATCTGTTTCTTTGATCTCAGCACTTGTTCAGAACTCATTGTAAGCACTTACTACAGCACTCAACTTTCCTCATTTGTCTAGAGGAAAACAGTTTTTAGTACTTAATAAATAAGCACCTATTCAGGCATGTCTAAAGGTCAGCTCCTGGTGTTTTCTCCTGTCTACCTGATGAATCTGGGCATCTTGGGACAATGCAGCAATTGCCTCATGTACACAGACAACCCTCTCCTCCCACCACCCAACACTACGACCTGTGAGAGATGCACTTATATAGCCAAACTGGAAGCAAAGCTCTCTTTACCAAAGACAGGCCTAGACAGTCAAAAGGAGAAGGTAAACACTTGCACCGCACCACACTCATCACATAGTCCCTCAAAACCTACACCACCAAAACACACACACAGAACCACAAAACACACACCTACATTCACGGAGGCTCTCTGTACTAATCTGCCCAAACAACAGAGACCTCCAAAGCAGAAATGCAAGCAACCTCCACCCCCCAACACAACCCAAATGACACATAGTCCACATACTCAGTGTGCCACTCAACTACAGCCCATAAGGCATAATGTACCCAACACTCTAGTCATAGGTGACTCTATAGTCAGGCACACTGATGTTCCACTCACCAGGCTAAACAAGGAAAAAGTTGCTGTCAGCTGCCTGTCAGGTGCCAGGATCCGCCACATAATGCATGCACTCAGGTCACTCCACAACAAGTACAAATATGACACTGTCATTGTCCATGTTGGTGTGAATGACCTGAGATGTACCTCCCTGGACTACATGAAAAGAGACATGGAGGAGCTCTCTGATCTTGTAGCCCAAGCCGGTATGACTCTAGCCCTGAGTAGCATCCTGCCATCACCCAGAATGACACCACAGTACAAGGACAAAATGATTGACTTTAACAATTGGCTAAGCTTCTGGTGTCATTCTAAGGGAATCCAGTATCTGTCTGCCTGGGATGACATGATCGAAAGACCACGCTGCTTTGCCAGAGATGGTCTGCACCTGTCGCCCTTGTGATTCCGGATACTGGCAAAGGCTCTTGCCACCCCTATAGTGCCTTTTTTAGGCAAGGTTCAAATGACAAATTCACCTCCGTAACAGGTACAAGCAAGCAAAATCTGTGGGTAATGCTACTCAGTGCTAGAAGTCTAAACCTCAAAATGCACTCACTCGAGGCACTCCTTAAAATGGAGAACATTGACATCTGTGCAGTGACAGAGACCTGGTTCAAAGCTCCAGAGAGCACCCCTGCATTACCAGGCTATAATTCATACCACACCTTTTGGCCACCAAACCCGGACTGAAACACTAAAGGTGGAGGCGTGTCCATATTCATTAAGCTTATCCACACCTCCAAGCTAGTTGCTCAGCATAATGCATCCGAGATTATCCAAGTTCAACTAACTCTGGGCAAAACCACAATCCAGATTGTAGCTTGCTACAGACCCCCCACCATGCCCCAGGATTCCCACTCCTCTTTTCTTGATACACTGGAAAATATTAAGGTACAACCCAACACTCTAATAATGGGTGATTTCAACTACCCTACCATTAACTGGGAAAACTCCTCATGTATCAATGCTTTTGCTCAACGTTTTCTGGAAATCATCAATTCCAATGCTTTGGATCAACTTATCCACACCCCCACCAGAGGCAGCAATATCCTAGACCTGGTCATTACCAACATGGGTGACCGGTGTTCCACACCAGAGGTCAGCTCCTCATTGGTCAGATCCGACCACAAGCTAATCACCCTAGACATCCACATCCCGCTCCTACCCCCAATTAGGAAAACAACCGTAAACAATTTCTCCAAAACCAACTTCACACTTCTTAAGACAAAAGTGGCAAACTTCATGACACCCATGGAGATGGACAATAGAGGTATGACTGCTGAATCTTACACAAATGCACTTTACACGAGTGCATGGATCGTGCTAGCCCTAACAGAAAGAAGATGCTATCCTCCAAAAAAAGGAAGCCAATCTGGTGGTCTTCTGCCATAAACAAACTCTGCAACAGAAGAAAGAAACTGTTGCAAAAAAAGTAAAATCCCACAATTGAAGGAACTCCCTGGTCAGCCTCAGTAAGAAGCTGAGATCCCTCATAAAATCCTCCAAAGTTAGTTATGAAAACAAAATTGCCACAGATTCTAAAGACAACCACAAAGCATTCTATAGCTATGTCAAAAATCTCAATGGCAACACTCAGATCTGCTCTGAGTTGCAGCACAATGACACTAAATATACAGAACCAACTGATATTGCCAACATCCTGGCAGATAGGTTCAGTGCTAACTTTACCCCCCTCTCACCCCCTAAAGGGCCCATCTTTGTACCGGAAGAATGCAAAGTTCCTGTAATCATGGCTGCACAGATAAAAACTTCACTCTCCAAAGCCAAGAACACAGCATCCATGGGACCTGACAACATCCCAGGCTGCCTTCTACATGAACTACAGAATGAACTGGCACCCCACCTAAGTACCATGTTCAATCATAGCCTCACCTCAGTCTTTGTGCCCATTGAATGGCGCACCGCAAAAGTTATCCAACTCCACAAAGGGGGGCCACAACAGACCCCGGGAACTACCGCCCCATTAGCCTGACAAGCCTAGTCTGCAAGGCCATGGAACGTATCATCATGGAACTCATAAACAAAGACATTGGAGATCAACAAACCCTGGACTCCACACAGTTTGGGTTTGTAAAAGGCAGATCATGTCTCCTAAACCTAATAGACTTCTTTGAAGTAGTCACCAAAGCCATAGATGAGGGTAAGGTGGTTCACACAGCCTATCTAGATCTCGCTAAGGTGTTCAACACCATCCCCCACTCTGGAATTATAGATAAACTCACTAAACTAGGTATAAATCCCTATGTCACAAGATGGGTTGCCAACTGGCTTACTGAAAGAACCCACACTGTGAAAGTAGCAGACTCCAAATCAGACTTCAGACCAGTGACAAGTGGAGTACCACAGGGTTCAGTCCTGGGTTCTCTCCTGTTTGGTATCTACTTCTCTGAAGTACAGGCTAACACAGAAGGTCTTTGGCTAACTAAATTCGCAGATGACTGCAAACTAGGAGTCATAATTGAAACTCCTAATGATGTGGACATCCTACAAAAGGGCCTCACTGAGACAGATGCCTGGTGTCAAAGACATGATCTCAAGCTCAATGCCAAAAAGTGCATTGTCATCCCCTTTGGTAAAAATTCTGTACCCATGAACTACCACATAGGCGCTAGTCTACTTAACACCGAAAGTGTGATAAGAGACCTTGGGACACAGGTGGACAGTAGTCTCTCCTTTGATAATCACATCGCCAAAGTGGTCAGGAAATCCTTCTACGTGGCACACCTCATCACAAAAGGTTTCTCATCCAGAAAAAAAGAGGTCATTGTTCCCCTCTACTCATCACTCATTAGACCCATTATAGAGTACAACGCCACTTTTGGTATGTACCTCATAAGACATCTACAACAACTGGAAAGGCCGCAGAAATACCTCACAAAGAGAATTACTGGCCTCAAACAGATGCCTTACGCAGACCATCTCAAAAAACTCCAGCTTTACTCCGTCGCATATCACCTACTCAGAGGCGATCTCTGCCTAACATACAAAGCTATGTCAAACCCAGAGCTGTTGGACATGCTCCACTTAAAGAAATCCCAATCCCTCCGAGCTACACGCTCTAGGGACCTAAACCTTGTCACCGCAATAAACAGAACATGCTGGAGGGATAGATTCCTGTCCCAGAGACTTCCCATACTCTGGAACAGACTACCTATCTATGTCAAACAGAGCTCCTCATTAGCACTCTTCAAGAAAAATCTTGATGATTGGATGGGTAATAGGAAATTCACCCTGGGGATCACTTCTGTGGTTCTGCTTGACAGGGGCACAGGAAAATAATTTTCTTGGGTGGCAAAATCCAGGGTACATTTTTGGCTAGGCTTGTATAGGCCCTAGGGCCAATAGCCTAGTACCTACCTATGAGCCTATGAACCTATGAAGAACCAGATACACAGTTGCATTCCATTACACATATTGCAATGTAAACATTTAAGTGCTAGAGGGAACACCATTTAGTCTCTAATGGAAAATACTTGAGAGACAGAAAAAAGCACAAGGGTTGAGTAGAAGAACCAGTAGTACACTGGAAATGAACTAGTGACTGGATTTAGGAGAAAAGAGTTCAACAGGAAGAAAACCAGCATCTCAGAAATTGAAGAATAAATATAGGATTACAAAGCATTAATTAGATATTTGAATTATTATAGAACAAGAAAACATGGAAATGTTGACTTAAACTTGTAGGGGACTCAAACATATGCCCTGCTTCATGTCATTAATGTTTGAAGAAGATTTGGGAGAGGGGGAGAGGAAGGAAAGAGTTAACTGTAAGTAAAACAAAATGTTCTTAATAGTATTTTTATGGTACATGGCATTAATTGCCTGCTATAAAATAAAGGTTTTTAGTTGATTTCTTGTGTGTGTAATAGGGATACTGAAGCAAACGAATGCACCTATTTTTTTTTTTTCATTTTTATTTTCCTTCTTTCCTTCTTGTTCAGTTTTAAGAAATATGGGCACTGCAATATAAAATGAGATGAAAGCCTGGACAAAGGAGCGTGACATAAGGAAAACTGATATGCCTTTTCTTATTTTTGCATAAGGGGAATGAGTGGATTAAGGCCCATGTGTTGATTTAATAACACGTTTTAAGGGGAAACAAATAAATAAAAGAACACTGAATATAATGAGTACTGAATAGTGTTTCCGTCTAGCACTTAAATGTTTACATTGCAATATGTGTAATGGAACACAACTATGTATCTGGTTCTTGTGTTTCTTTGGAGACAACCTGATATGGGGCAATAGAAATAGAATGTTTCTTTCTTTCAAACAGACAGCATTTAGTGGAAGTAGAGCATCAATAACATTTATTATAGATTAATCCAACCCTGTGAGTGTGGCTGTCATTCTGGGACAATTGTTCCTATTAGAAGAGCTAAACTTAATTATTTGAAGATGTACGTAATTTTTATGTGTTAGTATAGTTAATAGGTTTTGGGGGTGTTCTAGAGGTGTGTTTTGTGTTTGAGGGTGTTTGTTAAAACAAGATGTTTTGCAAGATGTGACATAGGTTCAAATGGATATATCAAGAAACAACTGTATAAAAGATCATCTTTCCAAACATTAGTGTATACATGTAACACAAAAGCTGAAACTATACATTAAAAATATCGTTATACATAATAGGTGGAAATAATAACTTCTTATTATAATGACACTTTCCATATTGTCTTTAAATGTGAATGGTCTCGCAGACCTATACAAAAGGAAAGAGCAGTGAACTATATTAAAAAATGCAAAGTTCAAATAGCTATGCTACAGGAGACATATTTGGAAAGAACTGAGCATGTGAATTTGATAAAGAAATAAGTTTAGGATAGTTATTCAGCAGAATGTCTGGGACAAAGAAAAAAGGGGAGCAGTTAGAAAATTGTGGGAGAAATAATCAACTTTTAGTAGGGAATATTACTTATAGGTGGGGACTTGAATTTGATTTGCAACAGTGAGGATGTATCTGGGGGGCCTAGAAAGGAAACTATAAGAAAAGCGGGTAGATTTTTAAAGAAATTTATGAAAATATTTGGTATGGAATATGTGAATTCAGTAGTTGGAGTGTGGAGAGGATTTACATATTATTTCCCAAGGTACAAAAACTAGGGTAGGGTAGACAGAAATGATATTACATTACTGACGATACCCGACAGCTGCATTTAACTGGATGTTTTGATATGTATCTAATAACTATTTCATATCATGAACCAAAAATAACTGCAATAAAAATGCAGGGTAATAAAATAAAAAATGACACACTGGCACTTCCCCACCTGTCTGTTAAAAAGAGAGGAATTTAAGGAATGAGTAGTGGAAATTATTTGAGTTATTAGAGAAGATAGAAATGTCTTCTGAAACTATAGCTAGGCAGTAGGATAAAATTAAAGTGGAGTTTAAAATAGGTTGAAAATAGAAGAAAAAGAGATGTGGTTAAGAAGTAACAAGGATTATTTAGAGGGACTGACAAAGGTTAAATTTTTGCAGAATAAAGGAAATCTCACAGAACAAGAAGAGACACAATTGCAAAGTACTAAAGAGAAAATAATGGACTACCTATATAATATGCATGAGTTTAGAAAGATTGCTGTTAAGTAACAGTTTTTTTTTTTTTGATAATAACTCCAGAGCACAAAAACTTTTAGCACAATGGCTCAGGCAACAGAAAGCAGAAAGAGTTGTTACCAAGCTTAAGTAGCCTATAACAAGAAAAATAACCAGAGATCCTATAGACATAGGAGTATTTTGGAACTTTTATGAAAATCTGAATAAAGCAGAGGCATTTGGAAATCAAGAAAAAGTACAAATGGAAATGTTTATGGAAAAATTGAAAATGCCAGAGTTAAGAGGTAGATGAGGTTTAATTATTAACAGGATAGTAGCAGATGATAAATGGTAATGTTTAACCATTCTATAGGAAAGACCCCTGGAATAGTTAATATTATTGTGGAAGTTTGAAAGCTAGAAGGGGAGAAAGTGATAAAGATCTGGAAGGTTTTGTTTAACAGTATTTTAAAAGGAGAAAAAGCTACAGCATCCTGGAAAAAAGTGGTTGTTGCTGGAATACCTAAAGCTGGTAGAAACCCATCTGTTCCAGCTTCATGTAGGCCCATTTTGATTCTAAACCATGGATATAAAGTTATGTCAGTAGTGGCTAAGAGTGGCAAAGGTGATACCAAAATTGGTATATATGGATCAGTGTGGTTTTGTGGAGGAGAGGTCAATATTTGACAACATTAATAGCACAGTAATTATCCAGAAGGAAGCAGAATATAAGAAATACCACTGTTGTTGATGGGTCTTGATGCAGAGAAGTCATTTGACAGAGTAACCTGGGATTGTATGAGTAGGGCAATGGAAACATTTGCATTGCGTGATAAAATTATAATGTTGATTAGAAGGATATAAGAGGGATCAGAGGCAAAAATTAAAGTGGGGTGGTTCTTTTCTTCTATGATGCATTCCTTTTGAGCAGGGGAACCAGGCAGGGATGTCCTCTTTCTTGTTTGTTATTTGTATTATTTTTCGAACCATTGGCAAATAAAATAAGGGATTCAGAAATTCAAGGATGTAATTGTATGGTAGTAAAGAAAAAAATCCATTTATTTGCAGATGATATTTTATAACTGACAAAACCAGAAAATGACATTTCAGTGTTGTGGAACATTCTGAGACAGTTTCAACCCTTCTGGGATACAAAATTAATGAAGATAAAACAAAGGCAGCAAACTATGTACCCACACACAAATTGATTCAGCAATATCCATGTTTATGGGGAAATGATAAAATGAAGTAGTTTGTTTTGTCAGCTAAGGATATATGGGAAGAGACTAAAAAGATAACAAAAAACTGAGAAATTGGAACTCTGTTTTATGGATACAAGCACTGAAAATGTTTTAGTTCCCTTGGTTTTATACACAAGTCATGCGTATTTTACCAAACCAGAGAATAAGTTGTGGATAGCAATTAATAAAGGGTTGAAAGATTTTATTTGAGAGGGGAAGAGGACAAGAGTCAGGCAGGATAATTTGATCCTTGCAATAGAACAAGGTGGTTTGCGATTATCTGATTTGAAGGGGTATTTTAGAGCTACACAGTTAAGGCTCCTACACATAGCACAAGCAGAAAGCTATAACTTAAAATGGAAAGGGATGATGATGAAACTGAGAAAGCTCAAGAAACAAGGAGAGACTGGGATTCTGGATGTAGCTCCTTAATGAGAATAACAATATCAGTAGAGAATATTATATTCATAAAGTAGCAAAAAGTGTTCTAAGAACTAACCCAAAACAGGGATGGTGAAAGGTGATTTTGCCAATAGGGGAATAGGCAAGAGGTGACTGAAATTTACTGGAGAAAACTGGCATAGGAACCATGGTATTGTGAAGAAATAATTAGGGAAAGGCAATGGAATGGGAAGAGGCCATGAATTCATTTGGACTGCAGGCTAGAGATTGCCTTCCCTATCAAAGATTGGTATCAGAGTATCGACAAAGAAAAATAAATGGGTGGAACCTAAGTGAAAGACCAGCACTGGTATAGTTTTTAGTAGAATCTAGAACAGAAGCTGCTGTTAAAAAGGGATAATTAGTGGGACATATAAAATATTGCATGATAACTATAGGAATCAATTAGAGGAGGTTAAAAAGGATTGGGAAGAGAGATTGGATAAGCAATTCACAAAGAAACAATGGGGAGATATATGTATGGCTCCCAAATATGCAACAAAGTCTAGAAGATTTAGGATCTTTGTTTGGCAATGTTTGCATATGTATTTTTATACCTCAAGCTGACTCTATAAAGAATTTTTCATCAGATAGATTGCAAGTGTTGGAAGTGTGATGGGAAACAGATAGGCAATTGGGAGCGTATTTAAAAATTCCCTGCAGACGACTCTAACAGAAATACTGGGTGAGAAAACTGGTGTAACTAAGGAAATAATTTTTTGAGATGTAATACAGAATCTGATTAGGCTAGACATATTATGGTCTTGCTAAATTTAATTCTGGTGGCTGCTAAAAAAGTAACTAGTAGAAAATGGAAATCAAAGTCTAAACCGATTGTACTAGAAGTAGTGAATATAGTAAAAGAGATAAAACAACTTGAAGTGGGATCTTTAGAAAAGAGTAGGAGCAAACTACATAGGAAAAATGGGAATTGTGGGAACAATACACAAAGAGTCATTTTTGGATGAGGAATGAGGCTTAAAGGAAGGCAGGACCTGAATGCGCTTTGCAATATTTGACTGACAGTGACAGGCTAGTTTATAAGTGATGTACAATGTTTGCAACTGAAAATGTGTCAGTATGGTTTATTTTCATTTATATAAATGTATGATTGCCTATGTCATAACTGATACTAGAGATGTTTCTTGTTCAAAAAAAAAAACAAACAAACACATGCTTTGGCAACTAGAATACAGAGTCTGTGATTTACTTTGCACAGTGCAGTGGCTGCAGTTGTTTCTGTATAGGGAAAACCATTAATAAAGTCAAGATCAAAGTGGCAGACCATTCATCAGACATCAGGCTTAAAGTTCTCAAAAAACAACTGGCAAAGCAACGTCTTGATTTTTCTCATCACAGAGGTTTTCACTTCTACGTAATAGAAAAGATCATAATGGGGTCTCTCAAAGGAAATAAAAAGGCTATTCTGGAAAAAATGGAACTGTGCTGTTGTCTGAATGCCTATCACAGCCTAGGCAGGAATTCAGACATCTCCCTAAATAAAATTCTAGGCACTTCGGAAATTAAATCATATGCCCAATGGAGTTCCAGAACCTCTAGCTTCTTCTATTCCTCCAAAAAAGAGAGTGAATAAAAGGACAGCTGTTTTTACATTTTTACAGTATCTATAAGAACACAAAAGGGCATTTTTTATTGTGGATGTCCAAACACTAAAGCATTAAGTTGTAGAGCTCATTTGGCTTGAAATGAGGTTTGGTTTTGATTCACTTTGTTTTTCCAGTGCTGTACCTTTTCAAAGTTGTTTTACAGTGCTACAGTATATCCAGAATCCTATTAAAAACAGTACTTTGTCATTTTTGTATCATTTAACTTCTCTTATTCTGTATTACTTTTAATTACTGTTTTGCAAAAGTTTTCCAAACATCTCCAGCTCTTCATATTCTACATTTCTTTGTTCTAATTGTTTAAAAATTTAAAACTGAAGCCAAATCAATGATGCCATACCTCTTAGCTTGATTTATATCTAACATCTGAGAAACATCTTCCTAGATCCCAGACTGATACCTGGCCTTTTCCCTGGACCAGCACTCGCAATACCTCCTTGCAGATGATCAGCTGGATCCTTCCCTACCCCTCCCCTTCCAGTTCATTTCACTGTCAACTGACCAGGACATCAGAGCCAGGAAACCTGAAAAGATTAACAGAGAATACTGGATGTCCCTCACCACAGAAAGCATAAAGACCCAAAAAACAGTCCCTGAAGACCATGCCATGCCTCCCTGTGGGCTCTGGCTATTCAAGAGGAGATCACCTGATTTTGTATCAACCCAGCCCAATATTTTGTTCATAATGTTTTAAATATGTCATGACCTACAGTTTATTTCACTGTATAAACATAGGTTTTCAGGCATGGGGTTTCCATTGACCAATTTCCTGTGCATTACTAAGGCTATTTTTGTACTCTTGGGGTGGTACATTGGTTCTCACTTATCCAGGAAGGCATTTAAGCCCAGTTTTATTACTGGTTTCACCTGGGATGCAGACTTAACTTCTGTGACTAAGTTGGCTATACAAAAATATCTGGTTTGTCTTTATCTTTTTAGCCCAAGGTTTTATTTTATTGTATCAGTTTTTCTTATTGTTTCTGAATTGTAGACTCTGTGCTGTGGGTAAAGATGTTCTACACTCAAAAGGATCTGTGGCACTTCAAATGAAATGAGACCTTTAGAAGCAAGCACTGTTGTTATTAATAAGATATCAGAGAATGAATGAGTCTCTTAAATGTAGACACTGCCCTGTTTTATAGATAGACAGATGTTAGCAAGCAAAATAGTTTGATGATTTTAATATGAGCCATACAGACTATTTAAACACAACAATAACAAAATTTAAAAAAATGCAAACATTTAGAAATTAAGGCATTTGAGTAAAAAGTGCCAATGCTAGTCTTGAAGAAAGCAGGCTTTATATCATTATAAAACTGGCAGATTTTTTCAATATTACTGATAAACCTGATAAGCTTTTGCAAAAGTGTTTCAAAAGTGTTACTTATATATGCTGTCTTCTTGCCATATCATTTGAAATTTAGTAAATATAAGCATTTTGTATCTCTTTTGGTAAGTTGCCTTCTTTACCTAGATAAGCACCTAATGAATTGTAAATTTAATGGGAGGATTCATGAGTGCCTTTGCTGGAAGCCCCCCTTGGGCTGTTTGAAACATTCAAATAAGGGACTCAACCCCAAGTCCTGGGTTTGATCCACTTATTTCTCTACCTTTTCTTTTTCCATTATTGACACCCTTGGACTCTCACTGTATGGTCTCAGAATGCCTTAAATACCAGAACTGTGACTAGTGTAACATCAGAATAAGAACACCTGTCCATCTCTTAACTAGATTGAATAAACTTAAAAAAAAAAAAATTTAAAAACTTCCACAAGGCATCTTTTTCCTCCTGCATGAAGGTGCGTAGAAGTATTCTTCTAGTTGTAAGAGCTATGGTTATATCAGCTGCTCTCAACCTCGGTACTGTCTCTGTTTTCGAATGTAGTGGCACTCCACTAGAGTGAATCGATTTCTTACCAGCTCAGCTGTTGATAAGAAGAAGGTTAAAAGCAAATTTCCTGCTTCAACCTTGGTAATGATGTAAGGGAATGCTGAAATGAGAGACAGACAGTTGATAGAAATTGCAGAAGGCTACCAGATATATAACTTTAAAACAATGTAAGAATTCAGAAGCCAAGGGAACTGTTCACACAAATTAAAGTTGTGGGTAAAGCAGCTGACCCTAGCTCAGATACCTATATAGTTTGTAGGAAAGATGGTAAGCTTTGTAGAAGAAGTCACAAAAATGTGTGCAGTATAAATATAACAAAAGTGAAGATCCAGAAATAAAACAACCAGTTGTTTTGGAAGAAAATGGAGGCACAGAAAAGTGTGATGGATGAGTCAGAGGGAAACTACTGAAGCTGTCTCCAAAATAAAGCTGTTGTGCTGCATGGAATATCCCAAAGGTAAGGCCATATACTGAAGATTGTTGAAGAAACTTGACAGCGGTGTGCAGACTGTTTTACAGCTAAAAGGATTCTAAGGACTGAAAAAATTTATTATTAAACATTTGTGAATGTGCAGATTTTTTATGTAAATAGCCAGCCCATAAGGTTAACTTATAGTAGTAATTAGATAATACATAATCAATATTTATATGTGTATGTGTGTATGCATGTTCCTCATATGCACAAGGTGTATATGCAAATGTATGTCTATGTATGTAGTATATATATCTAATCAGTAGTGTAGAAAGGATTGGGTGAAGGGGGTTGTCACCTCGGGTACTAGTTTAAGGATGGCACAAATAGTAAAGTTTTTTTTTCAGAATTTATTTTATGCTATTTTTTTATTTTCTATTTAAAAGCAATGCTATAGTTCCTGACTGCTTCCAGCCCCCTTTAGATGTACCTTACATGGGCACCTGCTCACCCCAGTGGTAGATTTAGGCTGTGGTTTAGGGGACCACAACTCCCTTAACTACCTGCCAGAACAAAAAAAAAAAAAACTTCTGTAAATTACTCCGAAGTATTCAGTAAATCAATAAAATCAAACCAAAAGATACCACCAAAAGCAGTGTAAGAGAGTGAAGACAGAGTATACCTTCCAGTTTTAACGATTTGGTGTACATTCCAATGTTTGGCTGGTTTACTACATTAGAGAAGATGTTTTTCCCCCTTCTCCTATAGCATCAATTTAACAGCCATGTTGAGAAATGCGACTGGGGGAGAGTTAAAATGGTTATCTGACAGAAAGGGTGCAAGGGAGTTTGAGAAGAGTGGTTTGACCATTTTTAGAGAAAAAAATAGCCTTAAATTTACTCTGGGCTCTGAGACTTCGTCAGTTAGTATAAGTGTTTTATGGTGTGGTTGTCTGTGATAGTAGTTGTGCCATGCAGTCCATCCCCAACCTGTACTTGGCTGACTCATTAACTAAACCAGCTAGTGCAATTTCCCAGAGTGTTTGTGACAAGTTGGTAAAACAATCTAAAAAAATTATAGTGCTGCAGCGTTTTGTGTGTTTGATATTGAATAAATCGATGGTGGTAACAGGCAACTTTTTTCGTTTGATGATATGCATGTCAGTGAATAGCAGCTGTGTGAAATACTGTCTCCAGCAGTTACTTTCATTTGTGGAAGATCAGCAATTTATTTTAACTCACTGATAAACAATACGAACATTGTAATAAAACCAGCAGACAAGGAGGGAGCTGTAGTAGTAATGAATAAGGTCTTCTATCAGAGTAAGGTTTTACTACTGCTACAGGATGAACATACTTTTATATGTATATCCCCAGTAATGGTTAACCACATAATTATTAAGGTGAAGCAAAGGTTTACAGAACTGAAACAACTGGAGCTAATGACAGAGGACTTATATACATTTTTATGGATAGAACATCCAATGGTGCCTATATTTAAGGCTTTGCCCAAGGTGCACAAAGACCTGACTGACCCCCCCACTGAGGCCTATTGTCTCAGGCAGGGATTGGGTTACAGAGAATGTTTCTATATGGATTGAATGAACACTGAAAAGAGTCTTGGACAATTTTCCAAATATATTAAGGGACACAGGACATTTCTTAACATTGTTGCATGATTGCATTGTATGGAATGAAGGACAGAACTATATCATGGTCACATTGGATGTAAAACATTTGTTTATTGTCATTAGCAATACCTATGGCATACAAGCCATAGAACATATACTATTACACACAGCTAATTTTGAGGATAACCATATAAAGTTGATAAGTGAACTGCTTAAAATAGTATTAGAGAACAATGTGTTTATGTCCCAAGATGCATATTATCGTCAAAAGCAGGGGGTGGCTATGGGCACCCCCTGCGCCAATACACATGCAAATTTACCCCTGGATTTACTAATCTTCTGTGCAGGACTAATCTAGTCCTGCACGGAAGTGGCAGTTGAAGAGGAGGATGGCAGCGCGCCATGCATATTAATGAAGGCGCGCTGCCTGAACTCCTAATGCTACATGGAGCGTGGACGAGTACAGGTGGCGTGTCCGAGAGCAGAGCTGTCAGAATAAACACATCCCTGCAAAGTAGAACAGGAGAATTTGCAAATAAATGAGCAAGACAGCTCACAAGTGTCCACATATCCCCACCAACAGTCCCCATGTGTTCAACAGCAACAGTACAGTCAAATAAAAAACAAAGAAACCCTATTACTTATTTTTTTTTAAAACCCCAGAGTATAGCTTACCATAAGTGCGCAGGTTTGCCCATCACCTAGCTACGGTTAAAGCAGCTGAAAAGGCTGAAGAGGATAATAAGGAATATATTTATGCAAATGAATCAGTGCAGCAATAGTGGAGTGGTTAGAGCATCCGCCTAATGAACAGGCATTCCCAATTCGAGTCCCACTGCAGCAGAAATCATTTTCCACAGGAAATCAGTATATGAACATAATTTTACATCGTTTTGCCATATAACCTACAGAATAACAATTAAATGTGAACTGGAGTACTGCATGAAATGCACATGTGAAGTGTTAGTGTCATAATGAATAAGGCAGGTCTAAGCACAAATAAGCAGCGGTAAGCATGTCCAAGTGCGTTTGCGTGGGGGTAAGCATTGCCCACACAGAGTAAGCAAAGTAGACGCTAATGAGTGCACAAAACTGTAACCGGAGGTTAGCAGTGCTTACCGTCATGCAAACTCATGCAAACCCACTTACAACCGCTCTAAAGTGCCTTAATCATTCTGGATCCAATGGCCCAAGTTCTGCCCAGCAACAAAATAAACTGCCTCAGCAAGGCTCAAACCCAGGACCCTGTACACTATAGTCACAGTAGTTAACCACTAAGCCATCATAGCAATAGATAAATGAGATTAAGGCCATACATCCCATACACCCACATGGATTTAGAAATAAATATATATATATATATATATATATATATATATATATATATATATATATATATACACACACAGTAATATGTGTGTGTGTATGCAGACATATATGTATATATATATATATATATATATATATATATATATATATATATATGTGTGTGTGTATGCAGACATATACACATATATATATGTGTGTGTGTGTGTGTGTGTGTGTGTGTGTGTGTGTGTGTGTGTAGATATACACAGATATACAACTATAATAGGAAACAGCACACAAAAATGACATATGTTCACAGGCTATGCCAATGGAAGTGAGGGGCCCAAGCAAGAAAAATGTAACACGTAGCATGACCTTCCCCCCCAGCTGGACAGCGGAAACATACACACAAACTCACAAACAATGCAAACAGTCCACTGCTCCCCATACCAAAGGCAGGATACAACCAGGGGGTACACAGTTCACTTGTGAAATCTAATCTTAGAACACAGACAGGAGCATCCCTTGCAGGATGCCCCAAAAATTTACATTTTGTGGAAGGAAGCTGATGCGATGACCATTCTGGCCGGGGTGTGTACATACCCGGAATACAAGGGTGGGAAAGCCTGATGACCCATGGGTCGTGACAACATACGACATGGGTCCCGTGAAGTGGAGAGTGGGCAGCGTGTAGTGGTGTGTTCAGACCCAACCTGCACCCAGAGTAAGGATGGGTGCTGTAGAGGAGGTGTGGGTGGGAGAACTATGGATAGCTAGTTATGGGTCTAGGTGTGCAGGTGTTGGCTGATGTGGGTCTATATGGACAGTCCCAGGGATGTAAGCAAAAGTGTTCATTGGAAAGAGGCGTCGCCCAACGAGCAGCCACACCCGCTATGAGTCCCACTGCAGCAAAGTGTAATCTACATGGCAAGGAACAGAATACCCAATTGTTGATGTATATATGTAGAGGTATGTGTGTGTATATCTACCCATAGTTACATGGAGATATACCTCTCCATCTCCGTAGTACAAATGTATACATAAAGAGACAGAATACATATACATGCCCACATATAGATATATACATATGCAGACACCCATACACCCATATGTCGTTAGATATATATAGACAGCAATATATAAATATATACATGTATGCGTACATGTACTGATATATCTGTATATAGTAATGTATATATATATATATATATATATATATATATATATATATATATATTATATATATATATATATATATATATATATATATATATATATATATATATATATATATATATATATATATATATAATATATATATATATATATAATATATATATATATATATATATATATATATATATATATATATATATGTGTGTGTGTGTGTGTGTGTGCGTAAATATACACATGTATATAGCTAGGATATGATACAGCAGTTACGAATTACATATGTTCACAGGCCATGCATATGGAGGTGAGGGGTCCAATCAACAAACGTGTAACACATAGCATCAACCCCCCCCCCCCCAGCTAGACCGGTGAAACATACAGACACACAATAAAAGTAAACACACTACTGCTTCCCGGACTACAGGCAGGATACTACCAGTGGGAGAGACCCTCCATGTCCAATCTTGAAACAAAGACATGTATATTCCTTGTGGGACACCCAAAAAGTCAAACATATTTGGGTTTCCTGCCATTACACTGATGTCGAACGGCAAGCCATGCATGTTCCCAGTTTACAAGGTAGGGGAAACCTGATTATCCATGGGGTGGACAACATACGTGATGGATCCTGAGAAGTGGGGAGTGGGTACAGGTGTGGCCAGACCCGACCTGCACCTGGAGTAAGGAAGAGTGCCGAAGAGGATGTGCGGATTGGGAACTATGGGTAAGACATTATGGGCCCACCTGAGCAGATGTTGGCTGGAGTGGGCCTAAGTGGACCGCCCCAGGGATGTAAGCAATAATGTGCATTGGGCAGGGCCACCATCCAATGGACAGCCACTCCCGCTATGAGTCCTACTGCAGCACAGTCTAGTGTACATGGCAATGAACGGAATAACCAGATGTAGATGTACAACTGTAGAGGTGTGTGTGCATATATACCCATACCTACATGGAGAGAAACCTCTCCCTCTCTGTAGTACAAATGTGTACATACAGAGACAGGCTATAATTAAACACCCACATATAGATATATACATATGCAGACACCCATAGATCCATATGTCATTGGACATATATATATACAGCAATATATATATATATATATATATATATATATATATATATATATATATATATATATGCATACAAATACAGATATATACATATATATGTATATAGATATGTAGAAATATATATGTTTATATGTGTGTAAACATACACACATATATATATATATATATATATATATATATATATATATATAGCTAGGATATTAATTGAATTATGTATTTAAATCACATCTGTTAACCGGCTAAGTCTGGCTGAGCTTCTGGCTCATTTACAGCAGAGACCCAGGGAGAAAAAGCTCCTCAGGACTAGTAAACAGTTTGTTAAATAGTAGTATACAGCATATATATATATATATATATATATATATATATATATATATATATATATATCTTTATAGATATGATACACCAGTTAAGGATTACATATGTTCACAGGCCATGCCAATGGGGGTGGGGGTCCAATCAACAGACGTGTAACACGTAGCATCAACCCCCCTCCCACCTAGATGGGTGAAACATACAAACACATGATACAAGTAAACACACCTCCGCTTTCCAGACCACAGGCAGGATACTACCAGTGGGAGAGACCTGCCACATCTAATCTTGAAACAAAGACATCAATGTCCCTTGTGGGACACCCCAAAAATTAATGATAATCGGAGTCAGTCCCTGTAACGATTTATCCAACCAGGCTGTATACGTACACGGACCAGTAGATTGTGCAAGCCTGATGACCCATGGGTTGAGACAATGTACGACATGGGTCTCGACACGTGGAGAGTGGGCAGTGTGTAGTAGTGTGGTTAGTCCCCACCTGCACCCACAGTAAGGATGAGTGCTGTAGAGGAGGGCCAGGTGGGGGAACTATGGGTATGCAATTATGGGCCCAGGCGTGCAGGTGTTGGCTGGTGCAGTTGTATTTGGACCGCCCCGGGGTTGTCAGTAATATTGCGAATTGGGCAGAGTTTACGCCCGTACCTCTCAACCTCTAAGAGCTAAACCACTGGACAGAGCCTAAACTGTTGGGAGGACAAATAGGGACAGAAAGCACATATTCCACTTACAACCTTAGAAAGCTGATAGAATAATAGGTTATGCATTAGCATGACACGTCTGAAGGATGTGGAGTCATAAACCCAGTTACTTATCTGTATTTAATAGTGTCAGTTCCCAGGTATTTGGCAGACAGGTGCAGATTGTAAGAGGAACACTCCAATATTATGAAGCAAACTCTGGACAGGCTGCGGATTCTGTACAGTCGACAGGCATGCTTACGCCTAATGGTCAGCCATTCTTGATATGGGTTCCACTGCAGCACAGTCCAGTGTACATGGCAAAGTACAGTATAACCATATGTGTTGTTGCATTACCCACTACACACCACCTATGAACACATGGTTGCAACACCTCACTGCAGGCATGTAAGCCAATGTAATAGGCATTGCAAGGTATTATTGAAGTCCCCACCCCCACCCAGGGGTGTGAGTGTCCAATGCAAACAATAAATGCAGTGACTATGCACAGACAGACATGTCATAGACAACATGGCCAGCTGTGGACCTTCCCTGCAGCCATCCTGCACATCCATGGATAATCCCCCTACTAACACCCCCCTTTGTGCCCCATGCACACTACGTACCCTGTTCCATTCTTCTTAATGTCTACAGGTACACGTAGGTGCCACCCTCTTCCCCCACTATATTGCCAGTATTTGTAACCCCAACCCACATGTAGTATCACAGCTGTCCCACAGGACACATGTAACTAACACATGAAGGAACACCACAAGAACACCTGGAGCAGCACAGGCTCACCACCTTGCAACCCCCCCACCTCACACTCTCTACCACGACATCAACTAGTGATACCGACACCTCTTGTCCTGCCTTGCATACAAATCCCAACATCTAACATACCTTCCCTATTGCTCCCCATCCAATTATACCTATGGGCAACTATACAGTTACAATGTAACTCCCACTACCTACCTACCTACTCCCTAGCTATTCGCCTCTACTGTACTACACAGGTATGGAATATGTACACCTACCCCAAATATCTGCATGTAACCTATCCTGACCTGTGAAACAGGAATCCATCCTCACCATAAACTGACCTTTGTCAACAGTCATACCTGACATGTAAACCTGACCTAAGCATGGATAATACCTACAGTTTAACGTAAACTAAGCATGTTGAATGGGGGACGTAGTTATGTTATGTCTGTTACCCTCTATGAATGTGATCACCCCAGTATTAATTGGGATATGTAGCTGGGGTCAATGTGGAGCTCTACACCCCGGGCCACCACCGACAATGGACAAGCGTACAGTCCGAGTGTCCCATTTGACAGATGTGAACAAAATGCACAACGTTGCATGTGTGTATGCAGGAGCAAGCGGGTGTAAGCCTGTTTGGCTGCAGGTATGTGAGTACCACACTGGTGAAGCAATGTAGAGGCTAACTGAGGGCAAGATGCTGCAACCAGAGGTCAGTAATGATGTGCTACGCACAAACAAGTGCATACCCGCCTACAAATGTTCTACAGTGCCTCAGTCACTCTGTAGCCAACAGCTGTTGTTGTGGCCAGTAACAAAATAATCTGCACTGCCAGGTTGCAAACCCCCCGACCTTGCACACTATAGTAGACATGAGTTCCACTAAGCCATGGCGGATACACATTCAGCTGCTGTGATCACAAACACATAATCTAGCACAGGCATCCAACAGTATAGGAAATGTATATAAGTGTGCAGATTAAAACCAGAACATGTGTCCATTGCACAACCACAGTATTGTGAGCAGTCTGTGTGGTACAGAACAGTGCCTGTCCAATCATACTGTGAGAACAGTAGTCCTGCATAATACTGAAGGGAATAATGATATACAGTGCACACTGTGGGGTCGTGTGAACGTGCTTCATGCGCAGTATGTCACACTTGGGGCACTGGCACCGTGAAACCAGGAGATAAGGCTGGCCAGGTGTGTGAGCAAACCACTGCTACACAATACCCTGGTAGGATGCTACCAGTGGGAGGAACACTGAAAACCAGCTACGTCTACTCCTGCCACAACAATAGGTCTATCCCTGGTGAGATGAACTAACAGTTGAGGGTCACATCGATGTCACCACCAGTATCGGAGGAGGATCAGGGGAAGGCTGGTATGTACATGGACTAAATGGATGAGGAGCCTGCAGACACTTGGGTGGGGACAGTATACTGGAGGTGTACTGAGACGTGCAGAGGGAGAAATGTTTGGAGGTGTAATATGGCAGGGCCAGCAACCGGGGAATGGATGGATGCTGTGCATGTGGACCTCAGGGGCCGGGGGAAGGGAACATGTGTATGTCATTATGGTAGACATATGCAAACGAAGCAAAACAGCAATAGTGTAGTGGCCAGAGCATCCGCCTAACGCGCATGCATTCCCGGGTCGAGTCCCACTGCAGCAGATCCTATTTTCCATGTGATAGCCGTGTGTTACCTGTGCTGTATAACCTACTAAGTAACAGCTATATTTGCACAGGAGTACTTCCTTAAATGCTCATGTGAAGTGTCATACTGACTAAGGCACTAGTAAGCATGTGTAAGCGCATAACAGCAGTAGTATGCATGGATATGCAGTGGTAAGTGTGTGTACATGTATTTGCACGGGGTTAAGCATTGCCTACATAGATTGAGCTAAGTAGATGCTAGCTGAGTGTAAGGTAATGCAACCCGAGCTTAGCATTGCTTAGCTCTGCGCATACACGCGCACACCTGCGTACGACCGCTCAAATGTGCCTAACTCACTCTGTCTCTGACAGCTGGTGTTTTGCCCACAAACACAATATACAGCCTGTGGAAGGGCCACACCCGGGGCACTGCACATCATACACTACCTGATGTACCATTAAACCATGACAGATGTACATAACCACTCATTCCACATACATATCATCCAGCACAATCAGTCAACAGCACAGGGAATGTAGTAATAACACACCACACAACCTCTTAATGCATGAATCACGGACATAGTGCACCATAATGTGGGTACATATAGGGATATTTGTCATATCCTGCTCTAATACTCCTCAAACATTGCAAGTTACACGGTTATATGTGGTAGAACACATATATTGCTGGAGATGATACGTCTGAAACACGTACGTGTCTGCACGAATGACAGACCTCAATCCTAAGGTCATCCATGTAAATTGCCAAGAGAATGAGGTACAGGCCACACATATAGGCCGAACATGCATGCACATATGGACAGCTATACATTTGTTAATGTAGAGAGATAGACAGCTATAGATATATATATGTGTATGTATGACTCACAAATAACCATATAATAGCAATCATACAGAGATAGATTAATATGTTCAGTGTATATATTCATATATATGTATATATATATATATATATATATATATATATATATATATATATATATATATATATATATATCTACATACATACACATATATATATATATGGATACATATACATAGCTAGAGCTATATCAATGTCCAGTTCTCTCCCTCTATATATATATATGGGGGTGTAACATATGTACTTATGCAGATATGCATAAAAAAAAAAATATATATATATATATATATATATATATATATATATGTGTATATACAGATAGACATGTGCATATGATTTCCACATGGGAACGGACTCCTGGCCCACTCCATATGATATATCTAACCATGAGCACAGTTAATGGGGGTGGGGGCACACATGATGGAAACCTGGTAATTACTGTCATGTAATCCCCCCAGCCCCAACAGATATGCTGTGCAAACCAATATCCAGCACATGCAGTACTTAACAACAGGACCCACCACAACACAACTACAATGCTCCAACAGTTACCCATGTTGCCTCTACATGTCAGGCCAATATCTGTAACATATCATGCAGATACACCATTGTACCGTAGGGAATGCACTATGTTGAAGGGCTACACATTACAACACAGATATGCACACACATCCATACATCGATGATCATGTGCAGGTGTGTGTGTGCATATATATATATATATATATATATATTTATATAAAAAATTCAAAAATGCCAAGTGCACGGAACGTCTGTATAAGTGCATATATATATATATATATATATATATATATATATATATATATATATATATATATATGATATATGGGATATATGGGTACATACACATATACACAGACAAAGGGTATTAGTAGCCATACATGTGTAGCAGTAGTGTGGACATACTGGGTGGAATGTATATTCCAGCCAGTAGCCCTGTAACGGGTACCTGTGGCATGTGTGGTGTGGCAACCAGCACCACAAAGGGGATACTTACATTGCACATATACCCACTCACAGTTCAAAGGACATGACACGACACACAGGTATGTATACACAGCCAACTTTATTTGTGTACCATACAATAATGTATGCCATTTCTGACAGCACATGGTTGTTGATATATATAACCAGTGATGTATACAAGGCCCACACATAACAGTCAATGCAGACAGTATGGATATATATATCATACTATGGTGTCCAGGCTAAGCCCTTCAATTTGTACATTTGACAACAGATTTGCCTGCACAATACGTAACAGTCAACAATATCAAATGTAGTTCAGCAGCCTCCAATTACACCCTGTAGTCAAGGCCTAGGGAGACATTCATTACTTGTGGTAATGTCAATGTATCTGTCACATGTATGTTCCCTGGCCAACAAATGTTGTGGGTGTCCACACTATGACTGGGATGATAGTAGGAATGCTAGCAGTGGTGAATGATAGGCCATTACCTAACAACCCATACCCGTTGTTAGAGAAATGTACAAATAGTATAGTTACAATTCTGTACTTAAAGGGTTAAGAGGTAATACATTTATTCTATGTAAAATGTGTAAATACTGGTGGTCTCTGTAAAAGCTGCTGATGCCTAAAAGCTGTTGTTCTTGCTGTGGAATGTTGAGATAGGGGCCTCACACTAGCAACAGATAAGTGTTGTGTTAGGAGGTTTCAGTTACAGGACCATAACTCAGAAACTGGGTTTGACAGGGCAAGCCCTGTGGACAAGCTAAATTCTGAAAGATGTTTTTGTAAAAGTCAGCAATTAACTGATAAGCACCTGTTGTGCACATGCAGAGAACTGTATAGTGTACGTGCAAAGAACTGTATAAAAACAGCAGGCTGAGCTATTGAAAATCAGACAAACCTACATGCTTTGTCTCCTTGCTGCAAGTAATAAAGAATGCCTTGCTGAACCTTACGTGAATTGATCTTTGAATTTTCTTTAACAGATTGGTCCTTCGGACTGGAACCCTCTCTTCACCTTGGATCAGGTGGCTGAAACTGTACGGGGAAGAAACCAAATCAGTTCTTCTGCAATATAAAGACCTCCGACTGAATTGTCGTCAAAAGAGGCCAGTCACCTTCTGATCTGCGATTGAAGGACGGGTATCCGCGAATCAGTGGTCAATCATGTAGGCTCAGGTAAGGTGGGTTTTGCTATTTTGTTTTATCCAGTCAAGGACAGGAAAGCTGCATTTATTACATTTAGACTGTATTTTTTATCCAGTCAGGGACAGGAAAATTGCATTTATTACTGTTAGACTGTATTTTTTATCCAGTCGGGGAAAGGAAAACTGCATTTATTACTGTTAGACTGTATTTTATCCAGTCAGCGACAGGAAAACTGCATTTATTACTGTTAGACTGTATTTTTATTCAGTCAGGGACAGGAAATTGCATTTATTTCTGTTAGGTTGCATTTTATTTCAGTCAGGGACAGAAGAGGAAAAAACTGCAGTTCTGTCATAGACTAGGTGAACAGGATAGTACAAGGTTAGACAGTCATTCTGAAGAGACTATAACAAAATCCATGGTACATGTAAAATTGAAGGTAATAGATAACATTACTAAAGGTAACTACATAGTAAGCAAATGGGTAATTATAACTGTGGTGCAAAAACATAAAAAGACCCACCATTAACAGAAGATGGTAAATATATGGAGGTACAGCGCCCAGATAATGTTAGATATTTTTCAAAATACGTAACTAAGTATGATTTTGATGGAAAATTAGATAAATCTTCACTTCTCAAACTGATAAAGCAATTAAAAGCAGACTCCAAGGTGCAAGTTAAAAAACAGCGACAATTAGGAGTTCCCCAGGCACACAGATGGCTGGAGGAAGCAAATCAAAGAGACCAGAAAGAAAAAAATTCTAAAACAATGTTTTTAGATAAAGAGGATAACCACCTAGTGCTAGCTTCAGCACCCCCCTCCCCACCAGCATACGGGGCAAATAATCAACACAGAGCGCCTCCTCTACATCCTGCAGTCACAGGAGGTGAGGACTCTGTAAAAATAAAGCTAGTTAAAGTTAGGGGTCCAATAGGGACTAGGTCCAAAACAAAAAACACAGATGATGATGATAAAAATTTCGAAGTCTGGGGATTGTTTAGTGAAATCCAGGCCATGACTAGTGGGGAAGAAGAACTCTGTCCTCTTATTGAGGTACCTAATCCCAGAGCAGGTCAGGATAACCAAGACCCTACTTTATTAGTATATAGACCCTGGAGTCCTGAAGATATTAGGAAGGCCACTGAGGGTATTCCCCACCCTAGGATCAACTTTCCAAAATTTTCAGAGGACCTGCAAGGTATGAGGCTAAGCTATAACCTAAATGGAGAAGAGATAGAAAAAGTAGTAAGACAAATTATAGGGCCAGACTGGCACATGGTCTGTGGTAATTGGAATCCTCATGACGCTCAGCGGAGATCCCTTCCACATAATGATGTAGGGTTAGATGCCCAGGTGACAGGGCTTACAAACCAAATTTCTGATAAGTGGAAACCACGGGCAGACTGGACCTGTATTAATCAGTGTGTCCAGCAAGAAGGCGAGTCAGTTGACTGCTATTTTGCTAGGCTCATAGAGTGCTTTAATAATCATTGTGGGATGCAAATCCCTGACAACCAGACAGCAGACTCCCCCGATGAACAACAGTTAAAAAATGCCTTTATGAAGGGGGGCAGTGCTCTTATTAGTAGTTTTATTACAAAACACATGGTAGATCACCGTACAAGCAGATTGCGGCCACTGCTTGAGTATGCAAGGCATGCTGAGAGGCACTTTAATAGCAAAAAGAAAAAGAAAATGCAGGTATTTTCATTAGAAGATAGGGCTGAGATATATGTGGTACATCCAGGAAAGAAGGGCAAAAATAGGGAAGGTAGGCAGTCTGACCAATGGTCAGAAGATTTTGAGGGACGTAAAAAGAGGGGAGAATGTTTTAAATGCGGGAAGAAAGGTCACATGGCAAGGGATTGCAAAGGGAATAATAGGACAAGGACGGATGAACAAAAAGGTGATAACTGACTATATGATAGTCAGGAAGCACAGGGAAAGGTTACAATACAAAGCAGGATAAATGGTAATGTAGAAGTAAAAATAGAGGAAGCACAGGATGGTGGAGGGGATGACAAAGAAAATGAAAGTGATGAGGTACTGGACTTGGCACTTCTGTGCCTGGAACTCTTTTTAGCAGATACCAAGCCAGAAGTCACCCTTTTAGTAGAAGAAAGAGAGGTTAGCTTTTTCTGTGATTCTGGGGCTTCACGGACCCTGATACATCCCACCAAATTACCAGAGTGTACATGGTCTTCGGATTACATATTTGTTAAGGCTGCAAATGGGCAGCTATACCGGGAGCCTCTCTCACACAAAATTATGATCACAGATCCTGTAACAGGGTTGACACAGAGAAGTAAAATTGTAGTGTCTGCAAAATGCCCAATAAATCTCTTAGGGGAGACTTGATGCAGTTATTTGGCATAGCGGTGGTTCCAACTATACAAGGGATGCAAGCACAACGACAGACTGACATCTGCGAAGTGCATGATACCTGTGTAGTGCAGCCAAGAAGCGAGATGTTTAACTGGTACAGTCAGGACCTGATTACTACTGGCCCAGGGACTGTAACCAAGGAATTAATGGATTTGGCCATTAGTAAATTTCCCTCATTAGATATTAAGAAGCAGCCATTACTGCACTGCACTCTTTATTTTCGTGACACACAAGGAACAGATGAGGACTACAGAGATAAGCTGTTTAAATATCCCACAGCTAGGCTAGTGTTATGTAACCTATACTGGGATACGATGGGAAATAGCATAGCCAGCTGCTCTCTGCCTAAAGAAATGACAGCACTTTACAAATCTGACCTCCTACCACATGTAAGCCTCACTAAAGACAAAAAAACACAAAATGGGTAGAGCTGGGCAGGAATATTACCAGATGGGAAAAACAGACCAGAGAGGAACTTTCAGAGCAGGGAGTACAGGTACAAAAATTGAACTGGGTAACTCAGACTAAGCCAGCAGTACACCTACATTTTCACAAAAACATTTGACAAATACTCCTGTTAAAGGAGGAAGAGAATGCTCTGAAAGGTATTCCAGATAAACTGTGGTCCACAGGGAAATCAGATGTAGGCCTTATTCGCATGGCAGGACCAGTGGTGATTACTCCAAAATCAGCTTTTAGACCTCAAAAACGTCAATACCCGCTGAGAAAAGATGCAGAGGCAGGGATAAAGCCCATTATAGCTGCACTCCTTAAAAGTGGTGTGTTAATTGAATCTCCTGATTCACCATGTAACACACCTTTGTTCCCAGTTAAGAAGGCAAATGGAGAGTGGTGCATGATTCAAGACCTGCAGGCTGTAAATGAGGCAGTAATACCTAGGGCACCTACGGTACCTGATCCACATACACTCTTAAATGTGTTAAAACCTCATCAGAAATATTTTTCTGAAGTAGATATTAGTAATGCATTTTTATCAATTCCAATACATTCAGACAGTAGATTCTAGTTTGCATTTACTTATCAGGGTAAAAGATACACATACACTCGACTACCACAAGGTTATTGTGAAAGCCCCATGATATTCTCACAAGAGATGTCAAGTAATTTAGCAAGATTTAGCCCACAGAGAAATAGTCAAATCCTGCTTTATGTTGATGATATCTTATTAGCAGCTCCCACTTTACAAGCTTGCCGAGAAGACACTCTAGCATTGCTATGATTTTTAGCTGCTGAGGGACACAACGTGAATAAGGAAAAATTGCAACTCTGGAAAATGCAAGTCCGATATTTGGGCTATATAATATTTGATGGAGGTAGAACCCTGGATGAGGACAGGAAAATAGCTATTTTGCAGGCACCAAAACCTATTACCAAAAAGGAAATGATGTCCTTTTTGGGTACGACTAACTTCTGTCGAAGTTGGATTCCAAACTATGCTTTGGAAGTGGCACCCTTGTCTGACCTCATATACAAAAAGCCTATGGCAGCACAGGACCCAGTGATTTGGACACCGGAGGTGGATTTAGCCTTTTGTAACTTAAAACAGTTAATAGTGTCTTCTTTTGTCTTGGGATTACCAAATTATCACAAGCGCTTTTTTCAAACTGTAGACTGTAAGCACGGCTATATGACATCAGTCCTGACGCAACAACATGGGGATAAGCAACGTCCCATTGCTTATTATTCATCACAGTTAGATCCAGTGGCACGGTCCTTACCCCATTGTGTTCAGGTGGTTGTTGCAGCTGCTATGGCAGTACAGGCTTTGGCCTCAGTGGTTCTGTTTCACCCACTCACACTAAGGGTTCCTCATGCAGTAGCATTTATTTTGTTACAAGAAAAGGTAGCATACCTTTCCCCAGCTAGACATCTCTCCTGCATGACTGTTTTGCTGAGCCAGCCTCACAAGACAATTGAATGGTGCACAACCCTGAATCCATCAACTCTGCTCCCTACCCCTGTAGATGGTACTCCACATCACTGCCTGCAGGAGATCGAGCAGACAACATTACCTAGGAAGGACCTCACAGATATACCTTTAACAGATGCTGATATGACATATTATGTAGATAGCTCATGCAAAAAGAACCCATCAGGACAGAACCTAGTGGGCTATGCTGTAGTATCTGACACAGAGGTTATCGAAGCAAAACCCTTACCACGACATTTGTCCGCACAGGCGGCAGAATTGATTGCACTCACTCGTCCATGTACTTTAGCTAAAGGTAAGCGTGCAAATGTTTTTACTGACAGCCAATATGCTTTTTCCATGGTGCATGTGTTTGCACAGCAATGGAAAAACTGAGGTATGATTACATCAACTGGTAAACCCATAAATCATGCACAGCTTATATTAGATCTTTTAAACTCCATTCAATTACCTCAGTGTTTAGCTATCTGCAAATGTGCAGCTCACACAAAACAGCAGGATGTTATTTCAAAAGGTAATGCAAGAGCTGATGCTGCTGCAAAGCAAGCAGCTGTAGAAGCGTGTTTGCACCTTGTAGAAGATTTAGAACCCTCTGAAAGTTTAAATTTGGACATACTACAAACAATGCAATCATTGACCACACAGGTAGAAAAAAGGCGTTGGTTAAAACAGGGGGCCGTCTTCAGAGACGGTTTGTACATCTCAAAAGAAGGGAAACCAATATTACCTTCTAATCTTTTTCGATATGCAGCATTATTGAGCCATGGGCAATGCCATGTCTCAACAGGGGGAATGGTACAGATAGTGAATCAGGTGTTCACTGCATATGGATTTTCAAACTACTCTAAAAAATTTTGTTTAGCATGTCAGATTTGCAATCAATATCATGCACAAGGAGCAGTGCGGCCCAGTCAAGGGAGTTTCCCCACACCTCCATACCCATTTCACACCATTTGCATGGATTTTATAGAGTTAAATAAATGTGAAAATAAGAAGTACTGCCTTGTCATTATAGATATGTTCTCAAGGTGGGTGGAAGCTTTTCCAACCAGGAACTCAGATGCAGCTACAGTAGCAAAGGTTCTTGTGAAAGAAATTGTTCCTAGGTTTGGCATTCCGGAGAGAATATATAGTGACAACGGAACACACTTTGTAAACCAAACTATACAACAGCTAAGTAAGTTTTTTGGTATTTCTCTAAAAAATCACTGTGCTTATCATCCTCAGTCTGCAGGGTTGGTCGAAAGACATAATGGTATACTTAAAAGTAAACTGAGGAAATTAATGGCTGAAACTGGGAAAACCTGGTTGTACTGTTTACCCCTGGCACTGTTGAACATGAGAACAGTTCCCTCAGCAAAAGGACTGACACCATATGAGAAACTGTATGGGAGGGCATATTGTACACCCCAATGGAAACCTCTCATGCCTTCAGACCAGGAAGCTGATCTTACATTAGCTGAATATATGAAGAAACTGTTAAATTCTAAACATCTGTTGCAGTCTAATTCTGTTTCAGGCTCAGAGCTGATGAAGGCACCGGAAATAACAGTAACTCCAGGAGACTGGGTGTGGATCAAGATCGTGAAGAGGAAGAACTGGGCATCACCGAAGTGGGAAGGTCCCTACCAGGTGCTTCTTTCGACACTCACTGTAGTCAAGATTGCAGAGCGAGCTTCATGGATCCATCTGACACACTGCAAGTTAGTGAAGAAATTCGAATTGGGTAAAGATCTTACCTCTCCTTCGGGACCCTAAGCACAAAAGTCTAGCTACAAAGGGGGATCAGATCAATAGGAACTGATCCGTCTCAAACCCAGTGAAGCAATCATTGGTGCTAAGGTCCTATAGGGTAGAGAATAAGATAAAAATACCCAGATTAAGTGACATGATTGCATCAAAGAAAGTTGAATTCTATCCTTTTGGGAAAACCAAAGAAAACAGAGCACTGGAATGACAACCCTTTCCACAGAAATATTGTGTGGCAATCTCATTGACTATTATTGTGGTCATTCTTTTTCTGTTATGGCCATTTCTCTTTTCTGCCACATTTACTGAACCTAGCAAGCGTGCAGCATGGCATCCTGCTTTCAACATATATCAGGCTATCAAGTACTCATATGCAGATACCCTTAATGTCTCTAATTGTTGGATCTGTGCAGCTATACCAACTGCACATGGAGGATTATCTTTAGTGGCATCTCCACTAAATATTACCGAGACATGGACAAGTTTGTTGAGCAACACGGCTAATATTACGTCTGCAAATGCGGTTACCTTACAGCTGGCCTTCTGTCAAAATGGAATTGTGTTTTCAGAAACTTGATAAAACTAGAGTAGGATGGAGCCATTGTAACAAAACAGTGGTTTATAACTACACTGCATACAAGTCAGGTTGTGTGGCAAATTTCTCATCTCTAAAAAAACTTGTTAATAACTCTATAGTCAACTTTGTCCAGGAAATGGAAACTGTCTATTGGAAAATGTTCCGAGGACAGCAGGATTTTGGGGATCGCTTCGAGTTTATCAACATCACCATTAAAGTGGAAGGTTGTTATTTTGTGTGTGGAAGAAAAGCATATTAAATGCCTACCAAGAAAGTGGTCCAGAAGCTGCTTTTTGGGCTACCTAGTTCCAGCTATATGACACACATTAACTTTACCTCAAGGGAAAATCCGAAATGTTCGAGCAGTTAAAAAACCTACCAATCCAGTAGGCTGAATCGATGCATCATGGATATATCACCATGATCTGGCTCATGTCAGTGACAAAGGACTGTCCCACATGGCTCTCGGTGATGACGTCATATCATGGGCCAGCATACTACCTCAGTATGGAGCGGTAAAATCGATTTGGGAACTGAGAAAGTTGTCCAAGCTGCTTGAGACATTGCAATGCAACCTTTTCCGCCTTGGAATTGGTGACAGAGGAACTGACCGCAATGAGAGCAGTAGTGCTTCAAAATCGTATGACTCTCGATTTCACCCTGGCGGCGAAAGGAGGTACTTGCGCATTAATCCAAGAGGAATGCTGTTCGTTTATCCCCGACAATGAACACAAAATAGATAGCCATCTCGAAGTGATTCAGCAAGTATCTGCCTTGACCTAGCCAGGTCAAACTCCTTTAACAGACTTTTTCCAAAATGGTTTGGGGGCTGGGGCAGTGTCCTGATGAATCTGTTGATCGTCATTTGCGTTGGAGCAGCGATATTGATGCTCTGTGGATGCTGCTGCGTCCCCTGCATGCGTGGACTGGTAAAAAGCACTATAGATGCCTTAGTCTCAAAGACCTTGTACCAACAAAGTACTGAATATGAAGAACTACTAAAATTGGAGGCGGAAGAATTGTTTACTTGAGCCTAAGCCGAATGACTCTCTGACTGCAAGGCCCTGGGTGGAAATGGTCAAGAGATGAAATGGACTTGTTTTAAACTCATTAAACAACACAAATAAAGTATTAAAAGGGGGAAATGTTAGAGAAATGTACAAATAGTATAGTGTACAATTCTGTACTTAAAGGGTTAAGAGTTAATACATTTATTCTATGTAAAATGTGTAAATACTGGTGGTCTCTGTAAAAGCTGCTGACATCTAAAAGTCTGTTGTTCTTGCTGTGGAATGTTGAGATAGGGGCCTCACACTAGCAACAGATAAGTGTTGTGTTAGGAGGAGACAGTTACAGGACCATAACTCAAAAACTGGGTTTGACAGGGCAAGCCCTGTGGACAAGCTAAATTCTGAAAGATGTTTTTGTAAAAGTCAGCAATTAACTGATAAGCACCTGTTGTGTACGTGCAAAGAACTGTATAAAAACAGCAGGCTGAGCTATTGAAAATCAGACAAACCTTGTACCTACGTGCTTTGTCTCCTTGCTGCAAGTAATAAAGAATGCCTTGCTGAACCTTACGTGAATTGATCTTTGAATTTTCTTTAACACCCGTATAACAGCAGGACAAAGGCTGTCATATATGTGGAGGACAAAGGAAGGAATGCAGGGCCATACCCGCAATATTGCAATAACACACCCTGGAACATGCTGTTATTACAGCATGTATTGCAACATACCCTTATGCAGGAATATGACATCAGGTATACAAATGGATATAGCCATGTACTGCTAGCATGCAACACACACACTGCCAGTTTAATATCCGACACAGGACCTGTGTGGTGGACAGACAACACATGATAGGCACACCTCTGTCCAGCTAGAGGATGGCCCACATTAGTGAGCTATGCAAACAGACTGCAGTCCAAGGTAAGCTAGTATGTACACACACACACCCAGTAACACCAATACTATGCATAGCATTACACCACTCTACTCACAGTCTGTCTGTATGTCCTGATCATCCTACATATATGTGACTGCCCTGAGTGTGCAGGTACTACTGTAAGAGGTATTGCTACCTGCTGTCTGTAGCATTGATGCCCATGCACAAGAAGGATGTCCATCACACAGGGAATGTACAGGGAATATGCCCACATGATGTAGGGATTCATAGTGGGTGGTTGCCATGACAGTGGTAATTGGAAGTACTACACATGTTTAGTCATATATATATATATATATATATATATATATATATATATATATATATATATATGGTTATCTGGATATGTACATGTCCATATTGTCCCACCATATGTCCTGGACATGGAGTGTAGCCCTATCTCAGCCCCTATAGTCCCAATGTAGTAGTGCAGGGGGATGTCTGGTATGTATAGCTGGTATATTAGTAGACATTTGCTACTGTCATTGGGATTGTTGTCACAGACACGGTGTGTGTGGAAGGTGACATATGCTCATAACATGTGTGCCATTGGCTACTGGCAGACATCCTAAGGTTATCATGGTACAGTACCTGCATATATAGCAGGCTCGACAGCCATGTCACAGCACAGGGTAGGCTGCACCTGGGTGACAGTGCAAAACCACAACCAATGTGAACACAGCCACAGCCACATATGGTACGCTAGCATACTAGTACAGTATATGGACTATCTGTCCTACACCATCCTCATATGTGCCACTCACAGCATGACCAACCCTACATATACTGGGCTGCTACACAGTCAGGTCTGATAGCTGTCTGTGGTATGGGACATGTGTGTGGCCTACACACATGTAAGATAATACTGTACATACAGTGGGGCAGCATGTAACAACAGATAGAAGAGGAGCTAGGACAATGACATCTACCACAGTCTGTACACAGGCCACAGTACATATGAACAATGCACAAACTGCCAACATTCACCATCACTACACAGCCCTCAGTACTGTACAAACATCCACAGGATTTCCAGGGTATGGCGTTAAGTCTAACCCATTCTGTACGTGATATGTGTAGCACTCTGATATATCACTGGCACGTTATCACATATGTTGACACTGTTTACGGTGTACAGCACATATGCACTACTTCATGCATGACATATGTGCAAAGGTTGACAGAGGTGTGACTGACAATACATACACAGGGCCAGTATAGACATGTCGCTGTGATACCCTCATTAATCTACCATTGTAACGGGGTTTGTTGCAACATATGTCCAATGAGGGATATGTAGTCGGTAACTGTCATGGCCTTCACCATCAACAGACTGCATTCCTCACAGTACCTTCTGCATTACACAGATAGCTGCATTGTGGCTAGCACATGACACCAAAGGCACAACACTGCCTAGTCTGCAGATGAGCCTGCAGATGGGGATTCCTGATATACATAGAACTGACATGGCAGGTATTGCGACATGTATGACAGGCATATCCAGACAAACACTGTTAATCCAACATTACTCCACATGCAGTATAGCAGCACTTACAGTTTGTAGGCAGGTCAGGCACATCCCCTCCTGTTTCTTGCCTTCTTCCCACAGTGTATGTTGTTAGAGGTAAATCCCCAACCCATCTAAACTGCTGTTTGCCAAATGACAGTTCTAGCTCCTGCTCACAGTGATAGACAAGGGCCAACACCACCAGGATGTTCCCAGGTAGTGGAGTGCGATTCCATGCAATTGGCTATGGGAATGTTACCACACCTGTTCCACATGCAATCGGCTAGGGAAGGCTTGCAATACATGCAGAGGCCATCAGCTGATCATGAGCATCACGTTAAATACACATGCTGCTGCCTAAACAATGCAAATGTGGGCCTCCACATCCACCATAGAGGGTGTGGGGGAGGCAGACAGAGGCAAATACATGTCAGGGAGGGGTGGGAGGGTAAAACCAACACATGTTTGTGTCACACACCTACCAGCACAGGGTATCAAATACCCAACAGCTATGTAGTGCTATCACAGTCCAATGCTGTTATTGGATGTGCCACATGGGTTATCTGGTGGGGAGCACTCATAACATACATGTGATGGTAAGTGACATCTGCTACAGGGATACTGTAGATATACAGTAGGTGACGTACACATGCCTGTCTGCATGAACAGGTGCCAGCGTCAGCACATGCACTCTCACACAGGGACGCACACACATTAACACACTTGGCAAGGCCAGGAGTGCAACCCGTCACTAGTGAGATTGCCACAACACATCAATGTGCAGGGAACACATGCACCACATGGGTGATGTGGAGGTCGTATGGGCAGTGAGTATGACAGGGTGTCAGACATAAGGCGGCATGCTCCACTGTGCCCTGGGGGGAGTAGTGTGTGTGGATGTGGACATACGCACCATACAACACACACACGAACACACAGGGTCCAGTTCAGACATGCATGGGTGCATGTCTGCATGGGTGTGTGTTGGCCAACAGTGCCAGCAGGATTTACAAGGGTAGGTGATGGGTATACCTTGGCATTACTCCACATGACAATGGTCTGCATTGTGGCACAGGCCTTTAGCTTCTGCATTTGCCTGCACAGGTGGGTATTGCATCCATCTTCCAGGCACCTGGGTGACCATTGTGTGGCCAGTGCTGTGCATCACTTGCCATGTATGTGTTCCCTAGTCCCTGACTTGGATGGTGTCTAGGATGTGCACACATTCCACATGCATGTACAGTGACATGTGGAACTGTAGGTGGGGTGTCTGGCCCATACTGTGAACACAACTTCTCATCAGATGTGCTAATCTTGCCGACATGTGGCAGGAAGTGGTACTAGTCAGCAGATTCAGCCTGCACCCACATTGGTGGCATGTTAAAAGCATTTCCTGATGTCAGTGTCATCTGTCCATACACACCATGTTGTCAGGCATGGTATGTTCATAGGTTCATGGGTTCATACTAGGTTATCTGCCCTAGGGCATTTATAAGCCTAGCCAGAGTGTGTTTGGCTTTCGCCACCCATTTTAAATTAATTTTGCTATGCCCTTTTTTGAGGTTAGTATACTGTGCCTCTGTCTAACAGTGACACAGAAGTGATACCTGGGGTAAACCTATGATCTCCCATCCACTCATCAAGATTCCTCTTGAAGAGAGGCAATGAGGGACTCTGCCTAACCTGGACTGGGATTTTATTCCAGAGTGAAGGGTGCCTCTGGGTTATGAATCTGTCCCTCCAGCATGTCCTATTTATTTCAGTGCTGAGGATCAAGTCTCTCGAGCACGTAGCTCGATGGCATTTGGATTTTCTGAGGTGCAGCATGTCCATTAATTCCGGGTTGGACATGGCTTTATACGTCAGGCACAGATCGCTTCTGAGCAGGCGGTATGCCACTGAGTACAGCTGGAGTTTCTTTAACCGGGCAGCATATGGCATCTGTTTGAGCCCTTTGATCCTCTTGGTGAGGTACTTTTGGGGTCTTTCCAGTTGCTGCAGGTGTCTGGTAAGGTACATCCCAAAAGGGGCATTGTACTCAATTATGGGCCTGATGAGGGATGAGTAAAGAGGCACGATGACCTCCCCTGATCTAGATGTGAATCCTTTCATGATTAGGTGGGCTATATAAAATGTTTTTCTAACCACTTTGGCCACGTGGTTGTCAAATGAGAGATTGCTATCAACTTGGGTCCCCAGGTCCCTAATTACTTCTTCTGTACTTAATGGATTACCACCTATGTGGTAATTTGTGGGCACTTTGTTTTGCCAAAGGGGATGACTATACACTTTTTGGCATTTAGCTTGAGGCCATGGCTCTGGCATCAGTTGTCTGTTTCTATGAGGCCCTTTTGGAGGATGCTTGCTTCGGCTGGAGAGTCGATTATGGCACCCAGTTTGCAGTCATTTGCAAACTTGGTCAGCCACAGTCCTTCCGTGTTGGCCTGTACCTCCGAGAAATATATACCGAACAAGAGAAGTCCCAGGACTGAGCCTTGTGGGATGCCACTTGTAACTGGTTTGGAGTCTGACATGGCTCCAGCAATTCTAACCATATGGGTTCTGTCCTTGAGCCAGTTTGCAACCCATCTAGTGACATAGGGGTTTATATTTAAGCTGGTGAGCTTATCTATAATGCCCGTGTGGGGTATTGTATCGAAGGCTTTTGTGAGGTCCAGGTAGGCTGTGTGGACCACCTTCCCCTCATCAATGGCCTTGGTGACTGTTTCAAAGAAATCGACCAGGTTTAAGAGGCAGGATCTGCCCTTAACAAAGCTGAACTGGGTAGGATCCATTGTCTGTAGGTCCCAAATATCTTTATTTATGAGGTCCACGATGATCCTTTCCATAGCTTTGCAGACCAAGCTAGTCAGGCTTATGGGACGATAGTTTCCAGGATCCGTTGAGGCACTACCTTTGTGGAGAGGGACCACTGTTGCTGTACACCACTCTTTGGGTACATATCCTGTAGTAAGGCTGAGATTGAACAGTAGTTTTATGTTTGGGTTTAGCTCTTCTTGGAGTTCATGTAGGACGTAGCCTGGGACACCGTCTGGTCCCATTGATGCTTTGTTTTTGCTTTGAATAGGGCGACTCTTACCTGAGCATCTGAGATGTCAGGGGGGCAGCACTCTGCTGGGATAGATATTTGCCCTTTTGGTGGGGGTTTGCTGAACCTGTCAGCTAGGATGTTGGCAATGTCTGAGGGTTCAGTGTATTTTTGTCATTTTGGACTAATTCTGAGCATATCTGGGAATTCCCACCCAGGTTCCTAACATATCTAAAGAAAGCCTTGTGATTATCCTTAGTGTCCTGTGCAATTTTTCTCTCGAAGCTGGCCTTAGACGATTTTATGAGTGCCCGTAGTTTTTGCTAATACTGATCAGAGATGCCTTCCCTTTTGGGGTTTTGCTCCATCATGTAGTAGCTTCCTCCTTCTATTGTATAGTTTGTTTATGGCTGGGGTCCACCAGACAGGACGCCTGCCTTTGGAGGATTGGGTCTTGGTTTTATTTGGGATTGCATGATCCATGCATTCCTGAAGGTGTTCGTAGAATGCGTTTATAAAGGATTCTGTGGTCTGGGCTGTATTTTCCACAGGCCGGGGCTTTGAAGGATTCCACCTCGGTTTTGAGGAGTGTGAAATTTGCTTTAAAGAAGTTTTTCACTGTGGTTTTCTGAGCAGGGGTGGGGTCGGGATGTGAATATCCAGTGAGATTAGTTTATGGTCTGATCTTACCAGTGAGGGATACACTTCTGGTCTGGTGCATAGAGTCCCCATGTTGGTGATGATCAGGTCCAGTATGTTTTCCCTCTTGTGGGAGTGGTAATAAGTTGTTCCATAGCATTTGAGTTTATAAATTCTAGGAACCTTTGGGCTAGGGTGTTGGAGCTAGAGTAATGCTCCCAGTCTATGTTTGGGTAGTTGAAGTCACCCAATATAATGGTGTTTGGAGAGACCTTCATATTTTCCAGTGTTCTCAGGAAGGCCGAGTGGGGTTCCTGGGTTTGGGAGGGTGGTCTGTAGCAGGCTATAAACTGGAAGGCAATTTTACCCACTGTTAGTTGCACATGGATAGTCTCTGATGCTTCGTGCTGTGCCACCAATCTGGAGGTGTGGGTATCTTTGACGAATATTGATACTCCCCCTCCTTTTGTGCTTTGGTCCAAGTTTTGGGGCCGAAAAGCATGGTATGAGGTATAACCTGGTAGTGCTTGGGTGCTTTCGGGAGCCTTGAACCAGGTTTCTGATACTGCACAGATATCAATGTTCTCCATGCTAAGGAGAGTTTTGAGTGCATGCATCTTGAGGTTTAGACTTCTGGCGTCGAGTAGCATTACTCTTAGTTTCTTATCCCTTGTGATACCTATGGAGGTGGGTTTGTCTTTTGAGCCTTGCCTAAAAAAGGCACTATGGGGGTAGCAAGAGCCTTTGCCAATATCCAAAAGCCCAGGGGTGACAGGTGCAAGCCGTCCCTAGCGAAGCATCGTGGCTTGTCAAGCATGTCATCCCAGGCTGACAGGCATTGATCCCCTTTGTATGACACCAATACTTAAGCCAATTGTTGAAATTGATCATCTTGTCTTCATATTGTGGCATCATTCTTGGTGAGGGTAAGATGCTACTCAAGGTCAGGGTCATACCGGCCTGGGCTACATGCTCAGAGAGCTCCTCTATGTCTCTTTTCATGTAGTCCAGGAGGTACATCTCAGGTCATTCACACTAGCATGGACAATGACTGAGTCATATTTGTACTTGCCTTGGAGTGACCTGAGTGCTTGTGTTATGTGGCGGATCCTAGCGCCCAACAGGTAGCTCACCGTAACCTTCTCCTTGTTCAGCCTGGTGAGCGGGACGTCAGTGTGCCTGACGATAGAGTCACCTATTACAAGTGTATCAGGTCTGTTGTTTACCCTTAAGGGCTGTGACTGTTCGGCACACTGGCTTTGTGAGCTATGTGTTGCACGTGTTTTTTTTGGGGGTAGTGGTTGCTTGGGTGTCTGCTTTGGAGGTCTCTGCTGCTTAGATTTTTATTTAGAGCCTCTGAGTATGTTTTTGTGTGTTTATGTGTTTGGTTTGCTGTCGTGGTAGGTCTATGTGAGACTGGAATTGTAGTGATTGTGGTTTCCTTCT
The DNA here is from genome assembly GCF_019279795.1 of Protopterus annectens. NCBI lineage: Eukaryota > Metazoa > Chordata > Ceratodontiformes > Protopteridae > Protopterus > Protopterus annectens. The sequence goes on from NC_056732.1 coordinate 820,104,443, forward strand.
CCTCCTGACTGGTTACGCCAGTACTGAGTTGTCTGTTATGAGTCACATGTGAAGGCACAGTGGGGTTGCTAACTGTGATTGGCAGGCCTTGGTGTCATATGTATGGGTATGGCTTTACCTCCCAGCCTCTCAGCCATTTACATCTGTTATCTCTGTATGGTTGACATTGTGATTTATAGTGGGGCCACCATAAATGAAATTAGCAAGACCCCTCCACATTGCCCACAGGTGTCACAGACTCACAACCACCTCTACACAGGACATGAGTTACAAACACACACACACACACACACACACACACACACACACACACACACACACACACACACACACACACACACACACACACACACACACCTGTCATGTCTGGGAGTAGAACCCCTACCTAGCTGGTTTACTACACTAGAGCACTACGCAGTTATATTATGTGCCATGGACATTACTGAAGTTCATCTTCCCTAAAGGTGTATTTCACAATTAATGACATCAGCAGGACTACCAAGGTAGGGCATTTGTAATGTACTGCGAGTGAGTAGCCTATAATGCATTGCTCCATACATAGACACTGAGACACACACATCACATCCAGAACTGGCATGGATGGAGATGGAACACTACCACCATTCTAAATCACACTACAAATGTACGCAGTTACAGAACGTGCTATGGTGATTACTGGGCTATCACTTTCCCAGAGGTGTACTTCTAGATGAGTGACATTGGCAGCCTTGGCAAAGTAGTGTATTTGTATTGTATGGAGTGTGAGTAGCCTAAAAAGCATTGCTCTCTACCCAGTCCGACACACACACAGACTCACACAAACACACACAGTTGCCAGGGCTGGGGTTCAAACAGCTACCTAACTAGTTTATCACACTACAGCAATACGCAGTTTCAGGACACGCCACAGCAATTACGGAGCTATCATGTTCCCAGAGGTGTACTTCTATGTGAGTGACACCAGCAGCGTTGCCAAACTTTAATATATGTATTGCACGGAGTGTGAGTAGCCTAACAAGCATTTCACTCTACACAGTCAGAGACAGACAGGCACACACATAAACACACACTCACACAATTGACAGGTTTGGGGGTTTGGGGTTAGTACTACTACTTAACTACTCTGTCACTACAGCAGTATGCAATTATGGGATGCGCCATGCATTTTACTGAGCTATAGCTCTCCCAAAGGTGTAATTCACATTGGATGATCTCAGCAGGCTTGTCATACTACTGCTATGGGGTGGGCAGTGTGTGCATGGGCCCTACCCCATTCATGTAGGGGTTGACATGCCACATGCGGACACACACGGGGTCATATGTCACAAGTGCATGTATACAGCTACTAGATGGCTCCTTCCTTGTACAGTCTTGTTGCACAGCTGTCACGTACACCACATAGTCTGTCATGCTGACAGGTACTGGTGGTTAGTATCTGCAGTGGGTTACATCCGCACCTCATGGTGTTGGAGCCCTTAGGCTGTGTGCCAGTTGGGACAGGCGCGCATTGCTCCTTGTCACAGTCACCCTCTTCCACACATCTATGCCTGTGTGCCTGTGGCTTATTATAGTGTGTTGTCCTTAGATATTTGTCTGCCTTCCTATCCACTGTGTGTGCAAGGCAGGAGTGGTGCATACTGATATGTGTTCACACTGAAAACTGCAACTTCCAGATATGTCTGGTCCACTGGTGTTTGCAGACATGGCCTTCATGTGTTTAAGTGTGTGAGCATGCCCAGTATGACTTCTCAATATGTTGTTGACTAACATTTCCTTAATTCGTCTAAATGTGTGAGCATGCCCAGTATGGCCATCTGTGTTGCATGTGTGGACCACGTCCAGGTTGTTTGTACTGCGGTGCTGACCTTTTGTTGTACATCAACGGGTAGCATGCTGTGTCTGCAGGGTATCCATTGGTCATTTGCTATTGACTGTTGCTACATTTCTGCATAGCAGGGGGGCACTGTTCTACTGTTCTACACAGGAGTGTGAGGGCACACCTGACTGTTACTCTATGTTTACATTGGATGGGGGGGCGCACCTAACACTTGTACATATTTGCTAGGACTGTACTGGTAAGTCAGGTAGTCCATTTCCATCTGTAGTCTTACCTATCCTGCTAGCTAGGGCTTACCAGTGTAGTACAGATCCTAGCTTTGTTTACCTACATATTAGTGTCTGACTTCCTAGCCTTCACAATTTCATCCGACTGCCTGGCCTGCTTCAGTCTGTCTGTGTAGGCCTGGGGGAGGGGTTGACCATAGGGCACATTCGGAGGCCATAGTACAGCATTTGTTTGTGTTTGTCTTCACCTGTCCTGCTGGCTGAGACTGTTGCTGGGTATGTGATCCTTCCTGACTGGTATGTGTGGCTCTTATGGACACCCCTGTCACTCAGGCCATTTCCTGCAGTGGGTTTTGTCATCCTGTGTAGTACTGGCTACTATGGTGACTTCAGTATGTGTTACAGATCTCATGCTGCCACTATGGGTGTCTACTCTCTGCTGCTTTGACATCTGGCCACCCAATTCCCTTGCATGTTCACATCCATACCATAGCTACAGGTAAAACACATTCTACTCCATTTGACAATTGGTAGGTTGATTGACTTACCTTGAGGGTGTGCCGGACTTGAGGATGGTGCTGGAGGGCTGCCTATGTCAGATGCACATAGTACACTCCCTATACATGGTTAGGTACAGGTAGTGTCATGTTTGGCATCCCTTTTACTGTCTGTGCGAGACTGAGAGAGGTGTCATTCTTTGGGGCCCTACTGTGTCAGTGCATATGCTATGTCTTGCCTCTTTGCCAAGGCCAGGGCATACTGGGCATGCCCCCTTCTGCCTACTGGAGCAGGCTCAGGTTGTTCCTCCTCTGAATCACTCTGTACCTGTACAAGCCTTGGCATTGGTGGGGGGCTGTGTGGCCCTGCCCCATGCTGTTCCTGCTGCAGCTGTTCCACAGGATCATGTTGTGTAGCATAGCATATACCATTACTATTTGGGTACATGTAGCTGGTGAATACTGCAGGGCTCCACTGGATGTGTCCAGACACCGGAACCGTGACCTGAGCATCCCAAACACATGCTCTATTATATGTCTGGCCTGTGCGTGTGCATCATTATGGCATTGTTGTTCAGGTGTGTGTGCATTTCTGATGGGTGTCATCAGCCATGGCTCCAGTGGGTACCAGCATCCCCCACTAGGTGACCGTAGGGGATGTCCACATCGGCAAATCTGTGGTACAGCTGTGTCAGTTGCCATATGTGTGAATCGTCATAGCTTTCAGGCAGCCAGCACACACATTCAGTATAATGCCCTGGGCATCACATACGACCTGGCAGCTGATGGAGGGGATGCTCCTGCAGTTGATGTAGGCCCTACCCTGCTCACCGGGTGGTGCTTTGATGCATATGTGTGTGCAGTCTATAGCACCCACTACCCCAGGGTAGTTAGCTATTTGGTGGAAGAGATGCATATTGCAGGTCAACACCTCACGTGTGTTGAGGAAATATATCTGCTCACTGGCATGTGCTGACATGGCATCCAGGAATTGGTGGAATACTCTGGATGCTGATACCTGTGAGATGCCCATGTTATCCCCAGTTGTAGTTTGGGGGGGTACCTGTGGCTAGTATACCTAGGCCTACACATACCTTGGTATCCACTGGGATGGGTTCCCCTTGGCCAGTGTGGTGTGTCAGGTGTGGCCTGCACAGCTCAACAATTTGCTGTAGGAGGTCTCTGTCCACCCTATAGTGCTCCAGTATCTCCAGCTCATGTAGTCCCTGGTAGGTTACCCTGGGTCTGTACACTCTTCTCTGTCTCCTCATTGTGGGTTGTTCAGCAGCATTGACATCCTCACCACCCTCAGCCTCTTGCACATTTTGTTCTATGTTGCCTGCTGCAGCCCTTCTCATTTTGTAGGTTTAGTTTTAAAATGTCCCCGCTTGTATACACCGGTGGTGTAGAGTGTGAAAAAACCAGGGGGTAGGTGTTTGCTTGGTTTATAGTGGTGTTCTGGGCTGGGCTGGTCTACTTTCTGTGTGATTAGCTGATTCTGATACATTTCACCTGGCAGCTTGACTAGGTCTCCTTGATTAACTTCCTACTGCTGTTTTCCATTCTCATTGCCTCCCTGTTTAGGCCCGTGTGTGCGCCGCGCAAATGGAGTGCTCAAATATGCATGGAGCTACTTTTTCCTGGTTTAACTTCCTTTTTCTTCCTGTACAACCCGATGCGCGGTGTGCACACCTGCTTACAATTTGTAAAGAGTGCTAGGCAGGTTTAGACACACCCCTAGCTTAGCTGTGCTACGCTAGGAGCAATCCCGAGCCACAGGTCTCTAATCCACTTACAGTATGCCTGACATATACCCCCATGATGTCACCTATATCCTAGTCTTGCTCCCATCTATTTATACTCTTACACTCTTGGGACCTGCCTCACACCCTGGGAAAATCTGGGATTCACTAACCCTTCCCTCATTTGCATAGGATTGCCAGCTAATGCATAGTTATATGTCCCACACTGAGCCTCCCCCCTTAGCAACCATTACACACTGAACACACTGACCAGGTTGTCTTCTGACTGCCATTGCCTTGCATGGCAGAATACTGATTTTAGATAGAATGCTTATTTTAGGTTTATTTCATTAATTTCCCCCTGATCCCATTTGCGCGTCGCTGCCCTATGCTTAACCAGGCGAGACTGGCATAGATAAAATTAAATGTTATTTATTTTTTTTCTTTTACATTTTGTAATGCCAGTGGCTTTCTACTTGGACATTGGCATGCTTCCTCAATGATATGCAGCCTTTATTTGGAGCTGTTACGGCTCCGTTTTGTAGATTGCTGAACTGTACTCGGTTACTAACTGAGTACATTTCTGCACACTGCACTTGTCCTGCACGGACGGCTGCCAGCTTCCTGGATTGCATATTACCCTCATTTGCATGGTTTTCACCTGCAAGTGAGGGTAATTTGCATGCAGGTGCTCGGTCTATGCAGGATTAGCCTAAGAGCTCACATGCACGTCCCTGGAGCTCGTTCCTGGATCGCCCGTTGGCCATATTGCCAAAAATAGCTCTTAAACTAATTATGCATGTTATAATGGGCTTCGTAAATCTGGGGGTTAGTGTTGGCTTATTGGGAGAAGGAGGTTATATGCAGGACAACACCCATGGAAGGATGTTACTTTTGTACGTGCATTTTGTAGATGACGTTTTTATTTTTGCTATGGGGAGGGGATGTTGTTGATCTGCAAGGATTTGTAGAATATTTGAAGCAAAAAGAAGTGTCATTGTGTTTCACTTGCATTTACTGGATATATTAAAACTGTGTTTTTCGCTTTTCCTTTTGATATTTATTGGTGGTTTTCTCCACCTGGTGTTGTAGAATATTTGGAATCTACGACCACATTCCTTAGGTTTACTATGTAGTATTCCAATGAGGTTTTGGACTTCCTGGATGTAAAATTGCTAAGGGATGAGAATGGGGTTTTGGATACAACCCTATTCAGGAAGAGTTGTTGGAAGAATAGGATGCTGTCTTATGACAGCATGCATCCTAGATACACCTTTAACACTATAATAAGAGGGCAGGTTGACAGGATTTCACGTATATGTACAAAGGATACACATTTTCAACAAGAGATAGCTAAGTTAGAGATCAACCTTTATCGAAGGTGATATAGTGAGAATAAAGTTAAAGATGTCATTAAAATGAGTAAACAGCACAGGAACAATAGATCCAGGCCTTGGTTTTCCCACAGACAACAGGATGGAGTATCTAGTCAGCCTAGACCCCCACAGATGAATAATATGAGAGTGATGTTAACATATAGTAACAACATAGGGGGGATATGTGACATAATAAAACAGAACTGGAATGCTCTGTTAACAGATGAAAAAATAGGCAAGGTGGTGGGGGGCAGAGACCATTATTTGGCTTTAGAAGGAATAAAAATCTAAAAGACTTATTGTGTCATGAAGGAAATACAGAAAAAAGTAAGAACAGGAATATCTCTACACAACGTACAGGTACACAAAAATGTAGAAGCTGCAAAGCATGTGAGTACATTGAGGAAGTAGGATCATATAGACATCCTATATCAGGAAAGCAGTATTATTTTGATTTGTATGCAGATTGTAAAACAAAGAATGTTGTTTATCTGGCTGTCTGTCAGGACTGCAACTCATTCTATGGGGTTCATATTAGAACAATGAAAACGCATTTTGTCGAATGCGTTTTTGTCGACACATAAAGAGCGAACAGGCAAAACAGCGGAGTGGCTGTTCAGCGAATTCTTTCCCTGGGAAAGAAGTCGCTTGACCGCTTTGTTGCTTTGCCATGTTCTGCACTGTAGTGTGGTCCCTTTTCTGGTATAGCTTCTAAGCATGAATGTGCAGCAGTTACTGACCTTTGGGTTAGGGTGCGGGTTAAGGTAAATGCATATGTATGAAAGTGTTTACTGTTTTTTTTTTTGTGTTAGATGTATGGTTGAGTTATGTGTGTATGTGTTTTCAGCTGTTTACTTTTGTTTTGGAGAATTAGGGTTAAGGTAAGTGTGTATGTGTCTGGAACTATTTACGTAAATGTGCAAGAGTTACTGACCTTAGGGTTACGGTGTGGGTTAAAGTAAGTGCATATGTTTTAAAATGTTTACTTTTTTTTCCCCGTTAGATTTATGGTTGGGTTACGTGCATATGTGTATTCAGTTGTTTACTGTTATTTTTGGGGGTACAGTTAGGGTTAGGGTACGTGTGTATGTGTTTGGAAGTGTTTAATGTTTATTTTTGTTTTTGGTTGGAACAGTGATTTCTTTCCCTAGGAAAGAAATCGCTGTTCTGTGGTTTCGACATTTTCAGCTTTCGCTGAAAATGTGTCGATGAAACATCGTTCGCTGTTTTCAGTGTTCAGTGTTTCAATATAGATCCCATTCTATGTAGGAAACATTAACTGCATGTTAAAAATAGAATTTTGAACCATTTGTCATTAATTAGGTTAAGGCATGAACATAATGCACTTTTCCAGCATATTTCTAAGTATGAGAAACATAAGTTTAAATTTATGGTTATACAATGCATGAACAAGAACAGAAGTGGAGGTGATTTGGTTAATGAAACAGAGTTAAATGAGACAAAATGGATCATTGAGTTAGCAGCATATAAAACCCCAGGTTTAAATGGGTTTATACATTTAAAACCTGTATAGAAAAAGAGGAGGGTGCAGTACTTATTAATAGTCAAAGAGCTATAAAAACCATAGTTTTATTTGAGCTTGTTATCTGAAGAAGGGCTTGGTCTTGAAAGCGCTCATTCCTGTGTTTTTAATTGTGTTTTAAATAAAAGTTTTGTAGCTGTTCAGCATGGTGGCTACTGCCTGTTTCCTTCCTTTTTTGGACCATTACTAGTGAACAGGTCAAAAATGCACTTTCCATGACCAAAAACACTGCATTGATGGCCCCAATAACATCCCAGGATATTTAATAAATAGCACGAAACATGACTCTGGTGTACTTGAATCACCTTCCAACTGGGGCCTTCAGACAGGTTTTGTGCCCAAGGAATGGAAAATGGCCACAGTCATTCCTCTGCAGAAACGTGGTGCAACCACTGAACCGGGTAACTACAGACCCATAAGTCCTTACCAGCCTCCTATGTAAAGCCATGGAAAGAATCATCATTGACATGATAAATGAGGACATAGATAACTGCCAAATGCTGGACCCATCACAGTTCGTCTTTGTTAAAGGAGGGTCATGCCTATTAAATCTGTTGGACTTTTTTGAGAGGGTCACCAAAGCATTGGATGAAGGTAAGACTGCACACACAGCTTATCTCAACCTGGTCAAGGCTTTTGATACAATATCAGTCTCAGGCATTATAGACAAGCTCACTAACTTAAGTATAAACCTTTTTATCACCCACTGATAGGACCAAGGGGGGTCACTTCCACCAAGAGGCCATTTACTAGTGGAGTTCCCTAGGGGTCCCTACTGGGCCTGTTCCTTTTTGGCATCTATTTATCTGAATTGGAAGCAATTGCTGAAGATTTATGGCTGACTAAGTTTGTAGATGATTACAGGATGAGGGTTGTCATCAACTCCCCTGCAGACACTAGCATTCTTCAAGAAGGTCTATCTCTGACTAACAAATGTGCAAAAGCCATGGTCTTAAACTCATTGCTAAGAAATGCATAATTGTACCCTTTGAGATGTCAGCCTTCCCAGCTAATTACCATGTTGGTAATATGTCCTTAATAGTCAGCCCAGTCATCAGGTATCTTGGGTACACATGTAGACATTAGCCTTATGTTCAATCACCACTTGGCCACAGTGGGGAGGAAATCTTTTTATGTTGCGCAGCTTATAAGTAAGGGCATAGTGTCTAGGTCCAAAGAGGTCATTATCCTGTTGTACTATTCCCTTATCAGACCAATCACAGAGTGCTATGCTCCCTTCGGTATGTACCTGACTAGGCATTTGCAGCAACCAGAGTGGCCTCAGACGTTCCTTACAAAAAGAATACAAGGTGTAACAAACCTGCCTTATGCAGAGCACCTTAAAGCCTTTTTTCTCTACTCAGTCCCTTATAAATTGCTGAGGGATGATCCATGCCTGGCTTGCAAGGCATCCACAAACCCCATGCTTATGCATCTCCTACATATTCATAAGTCAAAGAGTACCTGAAATACAAGGTCTAGGGACCTGAAGTTTGTCTGTGACTTAAACAGAACATGCTGGAGAAACAGATATTTGTTTCAGAGACTGCCCCTCCTATGGAGCAAGCTTCCCATCCATATGAAGCTGAGTTCATCTATTACTCAATTTAAGTGCAACGTATACCAGTGGATGGGGAGCAAGAAATTTATACTGGGTCTGGCACACATGTCCCTTATGGACAGAGGTAGCTTATAAATGCCAGTCTCTCAATGTAATGCCCGTATCTCAATGGCCTATTTGGAAACAGGACATCATTATGCTTTCAGGAAAACTTGGCTAAGCTTAGAATGTCTTCTATGTCATTAGCCTGGTAACAATCTATGAGTGTATGAAATGAAGAAGTCCAAACCAAAGAATCTTCAACAGATAACAATAACAAGATAAAACAGACTATGTGAAGTCTAGGAAGAGGACAGCGGATCCAACCCTGGCACCTGGACCTGATCCAAAAATACCTAGACGTTCATATCTGGCAGAATCTCAGATCCGTTCACCTGCTAGTCAGCCTTGGTTTACACTGGAACCAGTCAGCCCCGGATTATATTCCCCAATTCTTCAAGAAAGAAGGCCATTAAGACCAGCTTCATTGGCATCATCAGCCCGATTCTATAGGAGTCTCTGCAATCAAGATATTGACAGAATGATGAGATTCCTAAGAGCACAGATCCAGCTCAGAGTTCTCTTGGTACTGTCTCCTTAGGCAGCACCAATTGCAGGTCCAGTCACCCCTGTATTACCTTGTTCTTCACAGATCTGCCCATTGGAATCGGTGATTTCACTGCCAGTCTACCCCAAGACGTCATTGTCTGACCCAAGAATCTTACCCTCTTCCACTCTAACAGGATCTCTCTTTCAGCACCAACTCATTTGGAACTTGGTGCTAGAGTCTGAGGAGAGGGTTCATTGTTGAAGTTGTGGGAGCTGTCCCTGCCCCTCTGTGCTTTGGCAGTCGATAATGCAATACCAAGATCAGCCTTGGAGTCTAAGCTTGTCAATTCCAAGGGTCCACTCCAATTTCTTCATAGATTCCTTTGGAGCTGATAGCATCATTGACTTTTGAAGCCTTTCAGAAAGTCATGTTGTCTCCTAGGGAGATGTCTTCAGTTAGATTAGCTCCATCTGAAGCCAGTGTGGAATCTGGCTCTTCCCATTATCAGTCTGTTTGACAGGGACAGTCAGTACCAGTGCCTTAGAAGACTTACATAGTAAGTTCCCATTCTGATTCAGAACCCTCAGATTTTCCCAATGTGCAGGTACACTGAAAATTAACTTGCAAGCGGAAGCATACTGACTGTTCTCCAGAGTCATTTACTGAAGACATGGACATAGAGGAACACAAAGGTTCTCCCAGAAGCTCACTTGAAGATGTCAGCATTTAGCAAAGTCTTGGAATTAATGAAACAGAAGCGGGGATGATCTCCTGCTAAGTGTTCCTAGAGGCTTTTGGTTCTGGCCCATCTTCATCTTAGGTATTCCCTCCCGTGGATTCATTAGTGGACTTGATGGCCCAACAGGCATGCAAGAATCATGATGTGATGGAGGCTATCCCCAAAAAACTTGACAAAATGTTATAAGTGGCAGCTGAAAGAAAGCACTGGAGCAAAGGTCTTCCTGTACATGCAATGGTGGTAGTTGAGACCACCAAAAAGAACTCTTGGAAGAGAATTCAGTGATCCATCCTCAAAATAGAGAGTCCAGAGCATTGGATCATTTTGGGAAATGGACATATGCTTCAGCGTCACTTGCCCTGAGGGTCCTGAATTACTTGGCCCTTGTCACTTGTTATCAGAGAGACCTGAACAAAGAGCTCTCCAAGTCTGTCTCTGGAGGCTTGCCTTCAGATGTCCAAAAGAAAGTAGAATCCCAGCTATTGACTCTACAATCTTCATCTAATGTGGCTATGAGATTCACTTTGTGTGCAGCAGATGGATCAAGTAGGGCAGCAGGCACCAGCATTATAGTACAGTGACATGTCTGCATGCATTTTTGCAACTTTGGGAAAAGTTTCAAGATGTCCTTTTTCTATTCCCCCTATGATGGATCCACATTTTTTGGACCAAAGGTCAAAGACACTCTAACTAGAAGTCAACATAATGATAAGACCCTGTCTGCCATAGGCCTCCACTTTTCCACACCTCAGAGGTCCTTTTCCTGGAATCAGAGAGTGGGGAAAAAGATGCGGTTCTGAAGATTTCAGGGGTCTTATCAAGAGTCTTCTAGTAACAGACCTCCTCAGGGCAGAGGAGGAGGATATCATAATGGACATTGCCCAAGAGTTAGAAATGGCCAACAGAATCAGGGTTTCAGAAGGCTGTTTCTCAAGAAACCCTTTTATCACCCCTGAAGGTTTGCCCGACTGCTGCACTTTGAAAATAGTCGGCGGGGGGGGGTGACTGTGTCTGCAACTATAAGCCTGGCAAGAAATAACAACAAATTCCTGGGTGCTAGACATTATTTCCATAAGCCATATAATTCCATTTTCCCATACTCCACAACCAAATAAATCAGTTCCAGATGCCAACCCAGTCAACAAGAACTAACAGTAGTAGAATTTCAAAGCTACTTGAAAAAAGAGTCATTCAGCCAGTCCCCAAAAAACAGCAAGGATCTGAATGCTATTCAAGGTTCTCTTTATTTCCAAAGAAAAGAGAGGCCCTCAGACCCATGGTAGATCTAAGTCATTTAAACAAATTTGTAACACAGACAAAATTCCAAATGGTCATGATTCAGTCCATTTGACCTCTTATGAGGAAGGATGATTGGATGATCTCAATAGATCTCAAGGAAGGATACTATCATTTAAAGACAGAGGGGCATTCAAGGAGATATCTCTGTTTCAGGCTGGGAGCCAATCACTACTAATTTTGAGCACTGCCCTTTGGTCTCACTACAGACCCCAAGAGTGTTACAAAGATGATGGCAGTCATAGCAGCATAACTCCTACAGTAAATCTCCAAAAAGTCAGCTCAGCCTAACAAAAAACATAGAATTCATAGGATGCCACCTGAATAATGTCTCACAGTTAGTCAGCCTACCTCTTCAGTTGACAGCCTCAGCTTTTCTAAAACATCAGTTCCCTATAGCAAGATTAATTCTTTGAATTCTAGGTCTTATGGCCTCAACCATCCTGTTAGCTCCTCTAGCCAGATTTGATATGAGGGTGATCCAGTGGATGCTAGCACTGCAATGGTCACAGAAGTGCAGTCACCTACACAGCAAGATTAGTCTGACAAAAATATACAGGAAACACATAACCTGGTGGATTACATCACCATCACTAATCGAAGACGTTCCCTTTGTCTTGGGCACCTGGTCGCACACAGGGGAAAAGTTACACATAAATGTTCTGGAGATGAGAGTGGTCCTCATAGCACTGCAGGTTTTTCAGGATGCCCAATTCAGAGGTGTAATAGCAGTACAGACAGAAATATGTTGCTAGTTTTGTATTTAAACAAACAGGAAGGAACATGATCTTACCCCTTGTGTCAAGAAGCCATGAGGGTATAGCAGTGGACAGTGTCTTTGCAATGCTTTCTGGTAGCAACACATATCTCAGGGTCTTCCAATGCTCTAGTGAACAGGCTAAGCAGAGGCATTCTGATGCTTCATGAGTGGTCACTCAACCCAACAGTGACTACAGAGATTGTCAGTCGATGGGGCCAACCTTGCTGCAGTCTTTTTGCTTCATACCTAAACTACAAATGCAGCAGTTCTTTTGCCATAGTTCCTCAAGAGAGACAATCACAGAGGGATGCTGTTGTTCATCATTGGCCTCAGGACCTCCTCTATGCCTTTGCTCCACTACCACTGATGAACAAGTTCATACAGAAGGTGTGACTGGGCAAGGCCAGAGTTATCCTCATATCCACCTTTTGGCCTCAACAAACATGGTTTCCATTCCTGTAGCCTCTGGTGGTTCATCCTCCTTGGATGTTGGAACACTTTCCAGACCTACTATCCTACCCCACTGGACTACCTCCTCCTGATCAGAAGTCCATGAGATTAACTGCATGGTTCCTCCAGTTCTAACATTAGCCAGGGACTCCAGGCTATCACCCTTTGTAGTCCACATTCTCAAAGCTTCTCAGAAAAGTTCCACAATAACACTTTACCACAGCAAATGGAAGATATTTTCGATATGGGTGACTTCCAAAGGTCTAGATCCCTTTTCCACTCCAGTACCTTCTATTCTGCAATTCCTAGCAGAATTATTTCATGCTGGTTTAGTCTACTTCACAGTCAAAGTACAGTTAGCAGCAATCTCAGACTTTCACACAGGCAAGGACAATTCATCTATAGCATCTTTGAAGATTTCATAAGCCTTTTAAAGGGATCCTGTTCTCCCCATGGGATTTAGCTATTATGTTACAAGCATTGACACAGCCTCCTTTTGAACCAACAGCTTCAGTTGATATAAAATTTGTTTACCTGGAAAACTGTTTTTCTGGTGGCTGTAATGTCAGCCAAAAGAGTATCATCTCCAGGCACTTTCATGCGGGGCACCCCATTTTATCTTTCATAATGATAGGGTTTCTCTTCTAACCATTGCTTCCTTTCTTTTGAATGTGGCATCCAAAAATAATATAAATCAAAGCATCAACCTAACTGTATTTTTTCCATGTTTATCTAACAAGGGCAAATATCAATTGCATTAGCTTAGATGTTTACCATCAACTGTGTTTTTACATTCAAAGAACCAAGACATTTAGGAAGTCAGACCAATTATTTGTTGCCTTTTCAAAACAGAAATAGGGAAAGGCTGTATCTAAAGTAACACTCTCCAAGTGTCTTTCTGACTGCATCTCCTTTGTATACACCGAAAGAGGTCTGACTCTGCGAGTTAAACCAAAAGCTCTTTCCACTAGAGCAGTTGCTACTACTTCTGCATTTCCCACTGATGACATCTGTGCAGCAGCTATATGGTCTACAGTTCACACCTTTCCTTTTCATTATAAGTTGGATGAGCAGTCTAGGGCACACTCATCCTTTGGCTCCATCATTCTCTGGAATATCCCTCCATGAGTCCACCCATGGCATAGTGCTTGGAAATCTGTCCCACAGTTGAATCAGATGAAAATTAGATGACGTGGATCTATCATTATGGCGAGCACATAACTTTCATTTCATTCATTCTTATTTATTTAACTGATTGCTGCTACCTGACTTCCCTTGGATTCAGACATCTTTTTCAGCTTCACAATAGAACATCCTACCGGATCTTTGGTTCTTCCTTCTTCCAGCCACAAAAAGAAAATTTCCAGGCAGCCTTTGCCCCTTCAGCAGGCTATTAAATTGCATCAGCCACAGATGAGTGACTCTGCTGTTGCCATTTCTGGTTCCTTAGACCATTCATCTTTTTCCCTGGTTCCCTATAGTGTAGATGGGGGGGTTAGACACATCTTCCATTATTTCTCTCCTCTCCTCCCTTCTCCTTCATATTCCTCTTTCCTCTAATTATCTTATCAAAAGCAACCCCCCCTTATGACGAGACTGTCACTTACTACTCTCCATTCTCCTTCACTTCTTAGTCCTGGTAACATGTTGCCTGCATCCCATATGTAATAGGGCTATTTTATATTACATTTTCACCCTCTGTACCTTATAATACAAGCTGCATTGACTTGTACTGTTATCCACAGATGACAATCCAAATATGTCTTTGCCAGTTTTTTGCTATTACCTGGTTCTATATTACTGCATTGTATAAATGTATCTTTTACTGTTTTCTTTTCCTTATTTGTACTGTAATGGAAATGTGCTTAACTATTTGTATTGCATTTTACTTTAATCATGCAATGTATTATACTTTAATCTTGATTTTTTTTCTTGCTTAGTTGTACTGTGGGGCTTTTCTACCTGGGCCTAGGCCCCTGCTGAAAAAGGGTAATAATTCAGTCGGACTATCCTGGTCAACAAATGTCAAATAAATAAATAAATAAACAAATAAATAAATAAATATATTTGTAGTGCCCTTGGCAGGTGAAGGAGAACCTTTCTTGTCAGTCTTGGAGGAAGGAGCAGGGAATACCTCTGTGCTTAGCCAGATTGGAATGCCTGTCCTGAGGGAAGTTCTGCTTGTCAAAAGTAGGTCTACTTCTTTACAAAATCCCATTGAAAGAACAAAAAATACATGTATCCTCATGTCTCTCAGTTTTTTTGGACAAGAGTGATTTATTGGACTTGGACTAAGGCTTAGTTTGGGTTCTTTACTATACCAGTTCTGGTATTTATGGTAAGAGAAAAAGGAATTCTTCACTGTCTGAACATTTTCAGGACATTGAACAGGAAAATGATTGTGAGGGTGCAACTTCTGTTTTCTCTCCTTTTGTTTCTGATTCTTACTGATGAGAGTGATTCTTCTGATAGTCTGTTAGAAGGATGTTCTTTTTCATATCCAGAATGGATTAGTTTTTTCAGTGGGAATATAATATTCTTCCACTGTCATTAATGAAATATACAACTAGAATTTTCTGAATTTATCAAATTCTTCCTGATCTTTCAGCACACTGGAATATGTCTTTATTACAACTTGTAACTTGCCTGATATGCTTTATTCAGCTGCTGCTACTGGAACTATTAAGAAGGTTTACTTGGTTGTATACACACAACCATCTTGAACACGTAAAAGCTGAAAGCTGAACTTTGAATTCTCCCTTAGAGAAGCTGTGTTTAGGCCATCTGCTGCAGAGGTCCTTAAAAAGTGTGATGAGAGATAGAAGCTGTTTCAAGGAGTTTCTTGGATTTTTCAGCCTTCTTCGGATTTTTCAAGGATTTTACAGCTATCGCTACACCATTTTACAAAAAGCAAAAAGAGCAGATTCAGCAGGCTGCTAAGTATGCTTTTAAAAGCAGTGGCTAGGGTGTTCCAGAAAATGGAGGAACCCCCTAAAAATAAGAATAATCTAAATCTGAATGATTATCTACAGAAATATCCCCTTCCCAACCAGGCAAACCTTTAATTCTCCCCAAGACCTGAGTTTCCATCTCTATCTCTGCCAAAGATGGTCTCAGACAAGCAGGTTCTGAGAGTGATATATCAGGGATACAAATTACAGTGAGAATATGTCCCTCCTTTTCAGTGGGTTCCCCTCATCCACTAGATCAGACTTCTTTTTTCCCTGCTATCATTCAACATCTGTTAATCCAGGGAATAATGGTAACTGTCCTTCCTTCTCAGTAAGGGGAGGTTTTTATTCAGAAATGTTTGTGTTACAAAAGAAAGAAAGAAGCTTCATGGAGAACAGTCCTAGGTCTTTCCTTTCTGAACCAGTTTGCGGTAGATCAGAAGTGCATTATGTTATCCCTTCATAACCTGTTACCTTTTATTCCCCATATAAGTTTTTTAGTTAGTTTAGATTCTGATTATCTTGATAATTATTGTCCAGTCTCTAACCTCCTATTTCTGGGACAAGTTCTTTACATTCATCTGGAGTAATTTCTGACTAATCAAGCCATTGTGGTTCCATTCCAGTCTGAATTTGGGGCAAGACAGTACTGAGACGGATCTCACTGTAGTTTGTAACAATCTCCTACTTGCAAGAGATCAGTGTAATTATTCTGTTTTGGTCTTTTGAGATCTGTTGCCAGCATTAGACTTAGTAGACCATTCTATTCTTTTAGATAGATTAGAGCATTATTGTGGTCTTTCTGGCACTGCTCTGCATTTATTTGATTCTTAATTATCAGGACTTATCCAGAGGTTTCTGCTCACCCTCTGGTCTTTGGGGTCCCACAAGTCTGTATTCCTGGTCTGTTGTTTACCATCTATTTATTGCTGCCAGGAGATACTA
This sequence comes from Protopterus annectens, assembly GCF_019279795.1. Taxonomy (NCBI): domain Eukaryota; kingdom Metazoa; phylum Chordata; order Ceratodontiformes; family Protopteridae; genus Protopterus; species Protopterus annectens. The sequence continues at coordinate 820,120,956 of NC_056732.1, forward strand.
TTCATTTAAGAGGTCTACAGTATCACTGCTATGCTGATGATACAGCTCTGTGTCTTGTTCCCTCAGGATTCTCTGTCTTCCCTTAATTCCCTTTCTAGTGACTGGGAATTTATTCATTATTGGATAGCCAGCAATAGGCTTAAGCTCAACACCACTGAAACAGCACCAATGATGAGCCACACTACAGTAAACTCTCAGTTAACATGAACTGAAGCAACTGGCACAAAAATATCAAAGAAATACAGTATAATTTTCATGTGTCGCACTTGTTTTCCCCCCACTAGTTCACAGGTTCATAGGTTCATAGGTTGGTACTAGGCTATCAGCCCTAGGGCCTATGTAAGCCTAGCCATAACAATTCCCTGGCTATTTCTTCCCATACTATTTACTTCCCTGAAACATACCTTATGTTTTTAGAGTTTTAGAGTTTTAAAAAGGAAGATAGGAATAAATTCCCTCTCTCTCCAGCCTAAGAACAAACAAATATTATAGGGTTCAGTATTAGTCAGGCCTATTTTTAATAGTAACTCTCAAACAACCAGAAACTACAGTTATCCAGCATCTACCAATCCCCATGGGTGCCAGTTAACTGAGAGTTTACTGTACTTTGAAAACTCTTCCCTTGTGCATTTTTGACTGATATTTATTATCTGGTGACAAACTGAACTTTGTGTCTAAGATGCAAAATCTTGGTGTAATTTTTGATGAATGTCTGACTTTTAAGGACCACATTTCAGTGGTCATCAAATAATCTTGTTTCTGTTTTTGGAATATCTCCTTAATCAAGCACCTTATTTCTCCGAGTGACTTTACTATTGTGGTTTATTCTTTGATTATCTTCTTGTTTGGAATACTGTAGTGCTTTACTTGTTGGCCTTCCTGATTCTGAGTTTGCAAGTTTACAACTAGTTCAAAATTCTGCAGCACATTTACACATCCCCATATCACTCCAGTTCTACAAAATTTACAATGGCTTCCTGTAAGATATTGCATAATAAATATGGTCCTCATTATGGTGTACATTTCACTCCATAACCTTGGCCCACCTTATTTGAAGGACCTTTTATATATTTACAGTCCTTCCTATTCACTTCTTTCCAGTTTGCAAAACCTGGTTATACCAACATACAACTTGGACTCTTCCAGCTGTTGCTCTTTTAGTTACCAAGGTCCTGTTTTATGGAATCATCTTCCTGGCTGGCTTCTGGAAATATCTACTGTTGCTATTTGGAATCTCTAATGTGTAAGAATGCTCTTAAAATGTATTTGTTTGATGATGCTTATTCATGAATCCTAAAAGTATTTTTATGTTAATTGAGTTGCTATTCTATGTTTATTGTTGTGGATTTATACAGTGCTTGGTCTCAGGCACTTAAATGAATGTAAACCAGTCACCATAGATTTAAAATATGCTTAACAAATTCCTGTAGCAGCAGATTTGAAACATTTCTTAAGGTTTTCTGTGGCTGAACAGATGGAGGAAACAGATCTTATTCTCTGTGCAGACTAACCTTGGTAGCATAGGATATAGCTATTTATGACAATCTCTTTCACCAGGCAACTTGCATCCTCTTGGAGCAAAATTTTGTGTCAGACAAGCTGAGCAGGAGCAGGACAGATCCTCACAAATTAAAACTGAATCAGGGGGTCTTCAAGTTGAAACAACTGAGGGATCACCTCAAATAGCTCTATTTGTCTCCATTCACAACATTCAACTTGCAAAATTCTGCTTCAGGAATCCATGCAAGAAAGCCTGGAAAACAAATGCATTCAAATCCTTTGGACAGGAATGTTTTGTATGTTTTTCTACACTTTCCATTAATAGCCATGGTCATTCTGAAGATTCAGAAGGGGTTTCTCCAAAAATCTTTGTGGTGACTCCCTTCTGCCCTTGCAACAGTGGTTCTCCCTTCTTTTGGAAATGGCCACAGGTAATTACTAGTAACTTCCACACACAGTGGACATACACAAGACAGGGAGTATTTGATGCACCCCATCCTGAAGCCTCTTCAAGTAACACCTTGGATGATAATGTTTTAATATATTTTTAGGCACCTGCTTTCTGAGGCGATGCAGCAGTTATTAAAGGAGGCTAAAAAAAACTGATACTGGGAAAGTATATATTAGCAAATGTTAGATTTTTTAACTTGGTACCAGGACAAGAACCAGGACCTTTTTAATGGTAATGTTTCTCTGGTTCTGCACTATTAGTGTGAGTTATTATCCTCTGGCCTTTCTCACTCCTCCATTAAGATACAGTTGTCAGCTATTTCAGCAAATCTGCACAAGAAGACTTCATATTCAATGCATTCCCATTTTAAAATGCTTTTGAAAGGGATATTGCATACCAAGCCGCCTAGAAAAAAAGAGGCTCCACTTGCGGTCTTAACTTTGCTTTAGAAAAATTAATTCTTGCTCCATTTGAACTGGCTCATCAGGCTGATATGAGGTTTTTAACATGGAAAACAGTTTTGCTGATTTCTCTGACTTCTGTAGAGATATCTGATTTGCAGCTCTTGTGGTGGGTCAACCTTATCACATTTTCCACAAAGATAGGGTTTCCTTAAACATGAATCTTTCGTTTATGCCTAAAGTGCTATCTGAGTTTACTTTGAGCCTAGCTATCCATTTCTCTCTGGCTTTTTTCCAGGACCTAAAAATGAGGGAGAAATTATTCTGCATATTTTGAATGTCTATTGACAAATCTGTATACCTTGACAGAACTGAATTTTTCAGAATCTTCTTAGGAAGGTAAGAAGAAAGTCTGCTTTGACACAGGTTGTTCTATCTTCAATTGGTTATCTCATGCTATTTCCTTTTGTTAATCCACAACAATAAAGAAATTCCAAGCAGAGTCAACCCTTACTCAGCCAGGGCCTTGGCTGCATCTGTAGCTTTTTGGAAAGGTTTGAATTCTAGAAGCAGCAACTTCATCCTCTGTACCTTTACAAAGCACTACAAACTAGATTCTTTCAAAAGGTATTACATGCTTTGCTAGGACCATTCATCAGGGGCTGTTGGGCCCTCATCTTTCCTGCTTCCAGTCAGTTTAAGCTATGGCAGTCCACTCATATAGCTAATGCTACTGCAGCAGTAATTAAATGAAGACCATAGTACAATTGTGTACGTAAACTCACCATCACAGTACATGTTTGAATGATCACTTCTGGAGTAACTGTTCCCTCCATTAATTCCCCTTATTTTTGTATGTTTTTTGTTTCCAAGGTGAGGATAGCATTGACCTTTCAGCCTTACTCTCTGTTAGCATGAAAGCTGTGAAGGGCATGACACCCAAACAACTATTTTTCTTCAGCTCTGCTTGAGTTGGTAATGGTTTAAGGGTTGTTAAACTTTGGAAGCTGGATAGCAGTAATTAGCTAAGGCTACTGTGAAAAGCTGATGTTATGGTAAGTTTACTTACACAACTGTTCTTTTTAAGGAGCAGCACAGTAAAAATGGAAGAGTACCAAAACTAAGCTTAATTTCTTAGCCCAAGAACAAACATATGTACTATTTCAAGCAACAGTATTTGTTCATATGTTCCGAATAACTAAGTCAAAAACAGTATCTTAATAAGTAGTGAACAGCTGGTTATTTCTGGTGGAATCTTTTCTCTTTCTATGTCCTAACATTGTAAATCAGCACTTCTGGTGACAAGCGGCTCTTCTAAATGTTTATAGTACTCGCAAACAGCAGTGAATCCTCTCCTACTTCAGGCCTTAGGCCTTAGGCACTTTCTTTACCTCTTTGCATTTCTTTACCCAAGTGGGGATGCCTTCCCCACTCTGCGTGCTCTCCATCAACATGACAGGTCTAAAGAAAATCAGTTGGAATAAATATATTCCTTTTTCCATAGAAGGAAATGATTGCTCTAACAGAGTCACTCTCCCTCTTTCTACAGCTCCACCATTCCTTAGCTTCCTCTAACTGTAGCTCCACCCAGTCTTAGCTTCTTGAGGCAATCAGTCTTTTCTTCTCCAGCTGCCACTTAGGGATTTAAAGGCATACCAAACTAAGCTCAAGTCTTACTTAAGTATACTCCATTTACAGTCCAGCTGTAGACTCAGGGATGCATGTAACATATGTAAAATAATACTTGCTGAGATAATCTAAAAGATTATATCTGGCATAATGTTTAAATGCTAATGAGCTACCTTTAGTGGTGAGCTGTCATGGCATTTGGAACACAGCTTGTCTGTGTGTGTTATTTATTAAGTGTGCACAAGACTGGGCTAATATTCTGGATTAGGATATGTTTTGGTGTACTACATAGAGAGTTACTCGTTTCTCAGAATGAGCTTATGAGCTACCATAATGGCTGTAGTGTACCAGCTAAACTGGCTAAATTTGATATCACCAGTTTATAATATTTACAAAAGTGGAGGTGCAGACATGTCCCTCTCACTATGCTGGATAAGGAAAAGGTCATGTTCAGCTGTCTGTCAGGTGCCAGGATCCACCATATCAGACATGCACTCATGTATCTCAAAAACAGGTACTGTTGTGACTCTGTCATAGTCAATGTTGGTGTGAATGACTTGAGAAGTACCTCTCTTGACTATATGAAGAGAGACATAACTGAGCTGTTGGACTATGTGTCTCAGGTAGGTATGCCCCTAGCCTCAAGCAGCATTTTACCTTCACCTAGGATGATGCTTCAATACAAACAATAATTAGCTTAGTTTCTGGTGCCATTCTAAGGGGATATAGTATCTGTCAGTATTACCTCTTACAGGATGGTATAAATAGCTGTACTGCACCTCCCCCCTCAGATGGAATTGGCAACCATGCCAAGTTCTACACCAATGCTTTATACAAACACCTGTATGACTGCATTGACTCAGCCGTACCCGACAGGACCAAAACAAGCTCCTCAAGGAAGAGCAAACCTGCCTGCTGGACAACTGCCATTAACAGGCTTTACAATAAGAGGAAGAAATTGCTGTCTAAGAGTAAGAGGGAGTGAGCCCTAGACTGGAAACAGTCCTTCCTCAGCTTAAACAAACAAATAACACTTCCTGTGAAGTTCTCCAAATTAAACTATGGATACAAATTAGCTTCCTCAATTAAGGAAAACCATAAGGCATTCTTTAGTTACATCTGTAACCTAAAAGGAAGGGCCCAGATTTTTGCTGAAGTGGTAGTTAATGATACCACGTATACTGAGCCTGTGGACATAGCTAACTTGTTATCCAATAACCAACAGTTTCTGTGAAAATTTAACTCCCCTGTCCCCGCCACTCATACCCCATGACATCCCTACCACCTGTCCCTACCTTAAATGCCCTCTCTAAGACCAAAAACACAACATCTATGGGAGCTAATAACATCCCAGGCTGCATTCTACATGGGCTCCAACAAAAATTAGCAACACCATTAGGCAATCTTTTCAATCATAGTCTAAGCACTGGCTTCATCCCAACTGAATGGAAAATAGCCACTGTTATTCCCTTGCACAAAGGTGGTGCTTCCACTGACCCCAGGAACTATAGACCTATTAGCCTGACTACCCTTATCTGCTAGGCCATGGAGCGAATCATCATGGACCTTATCAACAAAGATATAGGTAATCTCCAAATACTTGACCCTACTCAGTTTGGATTTGTCAAACAGAGATCATGCTTGTGAAACCTTGTGGACTTCTTCAAACCAGTCACCAAGGCCCTGGATGAGGGGAAATCTGTGCATACAGCCTACCTAGACTTAGCCAAGGCATTTGACACTATCTCCCACTCAGGCATCATTGACAAACTCACCCAGCTAGGTATCAACCCTTGTATCGTTAGATGGGTCATTAACTGATTCACTGTTAGAATCCATATAGTCAAAATAGGGGAATCCATCTCCAACAGCAGACCTGTAACCAGTGGTGTTCCACAGGGATCTGTCCTAGGGCATCTACTGTTTAGAATCTATTTCTCCAAAGTACAAGCTAAAACTAAAGGTCTGTGGCTGACAAAGATTGCTGATGACTACAAACTACGAGTGGTCATAGAATCTCCAAACGATGTTAACATCCTACGAAAGGGTCATACACAAACAAATGATTGGTGCCAAAGTCATGGCCTTAACCTCAATGCAAAAAATGTATTATCATTCCTCTCAGTAAGTGTGATGGTCCTGCTACCTACCATGTCAATAACAGAACCCTAATTACGCACTCACTGTTGAGAGACCTGGGCACACAGGTTGACAGCAACCTTACCTTTGATCACCTTGTCTCCACAGTGGTAAGAAGGGTATTGTAAATTGCTCATCTCATAAGTAAGGGCATTGCATTCAGAAAAAAAAGAAGTTGTAACCTCTCTGTACTCCCCTCATCAGGACAGTAATGGAGTACAACACCCCTTTTGGTATGCACCTTTACAAGCACCTGCAGCAACTGGAAAGACCACAAAGTTTCATCACAAGGATAATTCAAGGTCCTCAGCATCTGTCCTATGTGGATAGTCTGAAATCACTGTCACTTTAATCTGTTTCATACAAACCATAGAAAACAGAGGCAAATAGTGCCAAGAAAACCAAATAACAAACAAATCCTAGGCACTACAGGGACGAGCCAGAGATGACCTTGACAGTATAGAAGCAGCCTTTATTCCAATAATGAACACCCACAACACACTTCTCACTGCGTTTTCATCTTATTCTAATGGACTTCATCAGATACAATGAAAACTCAGCAGTACTAACTTTATATCCCCTACATAGTTCCCTTAACCAATCATAAAACATTTCCAGTCACTTCACATCAGATGACCCACAACTTAATAACTGTAATCTTAATTGACTATTGCCAATTCCTTTTTATAAAATGAAACACTATATAATAATAATATATTGTACTTAAATAACCCTAATGGTACATATAAAAATACAGCCATATAAAAAACATTTAAAACAATTTGTACCTAATGACACATCATAAATATATCTTTAGAACTAAGCTCATCAAATTTAAAGCTCCATCTAGTGTCATTCTTGGTATTACATAATTTATAACATTTTACTTACAAATTTAAAAAGCCTAGTACATCAGTGTTTAACCAAAAATAAACCAAAAGCTGCCCCATCTTCTCATTATATGACTAAAAGCTGAAGGGGAATGTGGACAATTTTAGATTATAATTTAGCCATTCTTAGGTTTAAAACAGGGACTATACTAATATTTCCATTAAGACCAGAGAAACAATTGGCCTCTAAACTAATTTGCCAGAATAGTTCTATATTCCAGCCTTGTTTCCCAAGTATCACCCCTTGCATCCGCAATCACCTTTTCAATTACAAAAAAGGAAAACTTTGCCCTGTACAATCTTTAGTATGCTTGTACAGAGCAATTCTGTTATTGTGAGTATTAATGTCGTAATAATGCTCATAAATCCATCTTCTTAGTTTTTGGTCAGTTTTCCCAATGTAAAATGCTCGACACAGTTCACAGGTAGCTAGGTATATTACCCCTGTTGAATTACAATTGCTAAAAGCTTTACCTACTATTTTCCTATTCCTACTTGGACTAATTACTTTTTCTCCATTCGTAATGTGTACATGCACCCCATTTGTAAGTACTCACTCTTTTCTTCTTATTCACACCCCCGAGGGAGTTACCATGTTCCAATAATTCCTTTATATTGTAACCTTTTCTGTAGGTGATGCTCAATGGTTTAGATTTAATGACAGTCAAATCTGTCAATGCAATAAATGTTCCCATTCCCTTTGGATGACATCCCTAGTTATTTTAGAGTCACTTCACTATTTTATTCCATAACAAAGGTGCACTCATACCTCTTTTCCATCTCTTTACTCATACCCACATGAATATTTAGGACCCCTATTCCCAACAGTGGAAAAAATCTAGTTTTCCTGTTGTCTGTGACATCCCTCCAAATTTCATTTATCAAGTCCTTAGGGTACCCCTTTCCAAAAACGTATTCAATAACCTTTCACCCACCATATAAAAATCATCATCTTCAGATGTCATCCTACTAGCTTGAATGTATTGCCCTTTAATAATACTTCTTTTTGAAAGATCAGGTGTGCACTTTTATAGTGCAAATATGAATTTGAAAAGGTTTCTTTCCTATACACAGTGGATCTATATCCTGAACTAGTTTTATGTACAGTTGCATCAAGGTAATCCAACTTGTCCCTGGTAGTATTGTAGGTGAATGTTAAGAATCCGGGAGTGCTCTCTATGTAACTCATAAACTCCTTTAACTTAATTTCAGTATCTGTCCACAGAATACATATGTCATTTAAAAATCTTCTGTACAGGTACCAACACGTATTGCATTTAGACCCAAAAATATTTTTTTTCCTCCTAGATTGCTAAAACTGTATTTGCGTATGTTGGAGCACAGTTTGCCTCCATTGCAACCCCCTTTATTTATTAGAAAAACTCCCCACTAAAGAAGATGTAGTTGTTCTTAAGCACTAGTTCCACTAAGAATAAGCAGAGCTGGAATTTATTCTGATTCCCTTTGCCCTTATGAATAAGTGCCTCCTCAAACATTTCTAGTCTTTCTGTATGTGGAATTACTGAAAATAAGTCTTATATTTATTGTAACAAAAAGCACGTTGTCAATATTTTGCTTAAGGGGAATACTTGAAAGGAAGTCCCATGAGTCCTTAAGTATTTTATTTTCATTTCCCCATATTTTCTTCATTTTCCTATCCAAATACTTGGCTAAAGGGGCTTGGACCCTTCTGCTGATACAAAAGTTTTTTTTGTGTACTTTGGGCATAGCACAGCATCACAGAATGATTCTTTAAAGAAAATAAAATTGGGCAGATAGGAAAGTAGTGAAACTGGGTGCAAGCAGGGGGATGCAGGGAGGGTATAGGAAAGAACCATAGCTATCCATTTCTTTCACAGCAACAACTGTGCACATTCAAAGATTTTTATCTGAATTTGGACTGTCACCCTAGAGAGGGGGGTGATGACAGCATAAGTGTGGACCAAATTAAGTGTGTCCAGTGGGCACGTGTGTGAAATGGAGAGCTATGTATGGGATTAAATTTTTTTGGGGGGCAGGTGCCGTTTTTTTAAGGATAGAGTGGAATGTTGGGGATGGAGACATAAGTATATGTGGGGAAGGTAAGTTGGGAAGGTAAGAAAGCATTTGCAGACGGACAAGATATAGAAGACAGCAGACAGGGTTGGTGAGGGACACGAGAAGAAGGTGAACACCTTGTTTAAGGAGGGAGTGGGGGGATCCAGGTCCCATGGATGTCAGACATGGTAAGAGTCTGACTCAAGTCATCACACTTGGGACTGTCACCACTGCACTATCACTGCTTATGTGGAGGCAGTGGCCGATGCTGGTGCCTGGGGAGAGACTGCCCCACAAGAATGGACAGCATGCTCTCCATCCGATGTAGGTGTGTGCTGACAGTTTGCTGCTCAAGCCTACACACCATGCCTGGCATTTGTTTATGGGTGACATAGGCATCCCCTCCGTCTTCACTCCTAGATAGGGGCACACTCCCAGGCTGTGGGGCCCAACTTTATTACTGAATTTTATAGTACTGTATGTTTAAAAGGGTGTGTTGTTTTATGTAAATGTTGATTGGTTTATGCTTTCTGGCATCACTGTTCGACTGTTTAAATAGTTTTTAGGCACTTTTTATTAATGGTCTGATGAAGCTACAGTTGTAGTGAAAGCACTTACCTCATTAAACTTTATTTTTTGCATCCCTTCATGTGGTGGTTGGATTGTTGAACTGCTTATATTTTCTACATTGGATTTTACATTTCCAACCTTTACCTGTGAGCTCTATCTGTTTTTTACTGTTTCATTTTGCTTGTGTGAGCTCTCAGGACATGGCGGAAGGGGCTGATATAGTACTTGGATGCACTATTAATAACGAACTGCAGCATGATGGATTAAATGGGAATCGGTTTATGTGTGCTACATGTGAGCAAGAATCCCTTGCTTCATATTCCTAGTGATGCTTTGGATAATGACTATACGAATGACAATGAACAGGTGGGCTATTTTTATGCTACTTTTAAACAGCTCGACAGTAAACTCTATACATTTAAAAGGCTGCAGTGGCAACACTTGCATCTTGAAGCTGCTTTATTTTATAAAGTGGTGCCTTGTGGTTTGCGAGTATTGCCTATGCCTACCTATGGAGCAGCTTATCCTGAGCTGCTAAGGAGATGGCAGTCATTGAATATTAACATGAGTTTTGATTATATGTACTTGTTACTTGAGTTCTTTAAGCCAGAAGAAGAGACTTTGTTAGCAGAGGTTAAAGCCCTACATGACCTGTTAACTAAGTTTACTTCTGATGTGCTCAAGAATCAACTAGATGAGCTTTATGATAATATTTTTGCTTATGAGCAAAGACTGCAGTTAGCTAAAAAGAAGAAATTACAGCATGACTTACTTGATTTTTCTAAAGCCCATGTGTTTTCATGGCCTAAATCAAGGAGAGACCCCCTGGGAGTGCAGCAAGGAGATAATGTGATTCTAACAACAGCCAGAAGGAAGCTGATGCATATGTTACAGGAACTGCTATTTATGATAAAATACATTTAACTCAGAATGCTACTCCTTCTACAACATTGTTGCGTTCAACAACTGCTGCTTCTTTGAAGCCACAGGCAGTGAGACAGAAAGAAAGGAGAGATTTGCAGATTAATGCTGTCTCTGTGGATAACAATAGTTTATGTGGAGTTCAAGCTTAATCTGATTATATGTTGGGAGCTACTGCCAGTATTTCTACAGCACGTGCTTATCCCTGCCATTCCAATCTCTACCTGTGAGATCGATCTGTTTTTTACTGTGGTGCCGAACTACCTGAAGGAGCAGGTAGTGCAGGAGCAGCGGGGTGGGGGTGGGTGGGGTACAAGGCTGTGGCCGAGACATGCTGGGCCCCAGTGCCTCAGCCAAGGGAGCCAAGGTAAGTGGATCACCAGAAACCAGCCTACCTTGTCAGACTGTGGTAAATAAAATAGAAACATAAAGGAAAAATAAACATAACCCAAACAAATGTAATTAATAACATAAAAGAAAACAATAATGAGTAATGAAAACAAATTGAAAAATAATATAATGAGTAACACAACAATAAATAATGTAAATGAAAGTTTATTTAATGGCAAAGCAATATTAAATTATATATAAGGACAACATAGAGGTAATAACAAATAATATGATAATAAATGATAATAGTAAATATATTGATTAAATAAATAAAAGAAGGGTGGGATGAGAGAAGAAAGGAGAACATTAGTAACTTCACAGATACTATAACTAAACATACTACAACTAAATACTTTTAGATATGTTAGATTTTACTTGTAACTCTACTGACTGGACTGCTATGACATTTATTATTTGAAATACTACCCTGTACCTTACACACACTATAGTTCAGATCATACTACATCCAGCAATCATTCAATGTTGCTTATATTGGCTATATGATGTTCCGCATACATATCTCTCAACCTCTCAGCACAGGACATTCTGGGCCAAGCCATACATAATGGTGGCACAAAGGCAAAACAACAAGGAACATTCTTACATAGTGTACTCTTAAATAGTAGCAAGGTATTTGGATAACATATTTGCCATTAAAATGCATTTTGAGTGATGTCTAATATCTGCAATTCAGAGGACTGACATTTTTTTCTGACACTGATCCTAGCCATTGTGGCAGAGACTGGCCAGTAAAACAAGATCATATACCAAACATACCAGACATATGGGGCAATATTCATTACATCCTGCAAAAACAGTGACAATTGAGAGGTATGTCTGTGTACAGTGATTACACTTGTCCACTGGGCAGTTATGTCACAGGTCTATGGGTGTACATGTCACATGCAAGCATGGTTATGTTTTATTGATGAAATGCTAAAACAGTATTGAAAACAGCACAATTTCTCAGTTGGCTGGTGTGGGATTAGAGCTCACAAGCAGTGACTACAGTAATACTGGACATTTTATTTGAAATAATAAATTATCAGATCACTGTCTCCTTTTATACTTTATTGATTTATGTTGTTTCAAAACTTGCATTTACACACACATACAGCTGTATAGGACATCTGTTAATTTATAAGTTTACCCTAATCAGTTATTGAGTACAATCTACAGCATATTTCTAACAATGAGCAGACCACAACGACTCTTAATCTGGGTATTCTGCAACATTAACTAATGGTGGAAAGCTATGCTACAAAGTACTGCATGCTTACTTGCTTTAACTTGCTTTAACAGTTCAGATATGCACTGACATGTTAATGAAAATCTGCGATGTCCCAGATATTTCGTACATGACTGTTAAGAGTGCAATATCTGTATTTATTTTATTTTATTATTAAGTTATGCATTCATTTATTACTGTATTGATTTTCTTTACATACCATGTGCTTGCCTCATCCTGGTCAAATGCCTTGCATGGGGCTGAATGTTACAAGCCCTCTCTTCTGCAGCTGTGATAAGAGAGAGAAACCATTATGCATACCAGTTTTGCACAGATTCAACTTGTATATTTAGAAATTATTGGAAAACATACTTACATATCTGTGGGGTGTTCTCCGCCTGTGCCTCTTGGATCCAGTGATCCAAATTACCCCTCTTCCATTGATAGGGGCTGTCATAATGGTGACAACACTACACAGTAGTATGGGGAATAACAGTTGCACTGGTCAGGTCCCTGGCCAAATTATCCCAGGCCTCAGACTTGCATTCTGAACTCTGATAGCTGTCCTGCAGTAGCCAGGGTCCATGGTGCTATACCAGGAGTCCAGTAAAAATCCTAGACTCCTGAACACCCCAATGTTGTGCCCAAATGTGCACTTCTTCCCATATGACAGCCATATCCACACTCAAGATAAGGCTCCAAGGAATACTGTGCAGTTCCCACCTATTGCCCTTTAAACAGGATGCATTCCCACCATTGCACGTCATACTGAAACTTTCAAAAATGTGCAGCATCACTTAGCTTCGTGCAAACTCACACAACCCATGTTTAAGTGAAGCTTAGCCATGAGCAAACATGAAAAGACTGTTACCCATAGGTTCATAGGTTATAGGTTCATAGGTTCATACTAGGCTATCTGCCCTAGGGCATTTATAAGCCTAGCCAGAATGTGTTTGGCTTTCGCAACCCATTTTAAATTTATTTTTCTATACCCTTTTTCGAGGTTAGTATACTGTGCCTCTGTCTAACAGTGACACAGAAGTGATACCCGGGGTAAACCTACGATCTCCCATCCAATCATGTTTAAACAATGCTTAGCATCATGCACCTTTTCTAAATTGAACAGTAATTGAATTTCAAGTGAACTGAGCCCACACAGACTTTATTGAATCGTGGGGTATCCTTACAACAGAACTTTTATTGGCTTATCTGCTCACACCTTCTCTGCAGCTACCTTTTGCAAAGGTGTGCCATAAGACTCTAAACAGAGTTCTCTCCTCTTCTGTCTGTTCAACAGTCTCTCCTCACACCTACCTGTTGCTTTATGTAGATGACATTGTTCTAACTAAATCCCATAAACAAGTTATCCTACTCTGACAAATGCTACAAGCAGATTTTAAATTGCTTTTGAACTATACCCTCAGCTAACTAGCTACAAAACAAACAAAAAAAATCTAATGCAATGCCTTTAGATACTACAAAAAAGCATCATAATGCTCCTGTTCTCACTTTACAAGACCTCAGTGGCTCCACTTTCCATAGTTCACTAATCAATAAAATATCTAGACCTTATTATCAGTCAATCTCTACCTTCACTCCTTACTGAACCATGACCACAAAAATATGTAATCAACTTAAACAGCCTATTAAATCTCTAAATTACTCACTTTAGAAGCTTGATGAACCATTGCTTGAATAGTCAAATTCATAGGCTCAAATAGAGTCTGACTATTATGGCCCTACACCCAAAAACACTCCAATAAAATAAAATCCTCAGGTTTATCCATCTGGCTTATTGATATGAATACCACTGTGCCCCACTTCAGAAAGCTAATTGGTATTGTGTTACTGCTGGATCCTCTTCTGCCTTTAACTCATTCACTTATGATTACTCTTCCCTGCCTCTACAAAGTAAATGACAAATTTGCAAGCTAACTCCCCTTTGAGAAGCCAAGAAGGTATAGAACTTCTTGGATTCACTTTTCATTTTCTTGTAGGTAAAATATTCTTCAGATTTGCCCCTTCCTCATGTAGCTCCCTTCCGGTTAACATATGGAACATGGATAATTACCCAAATGCTCTTAAAGAGCTCAAGCTTTGCATACAAAAACACTCAGAATGCTCCTGCTTTATTGATGAAGGTCAACTTTCACTTTTACCACTCCTGTGTATCACTCAGCTTTCAGTAATGCCCATACAAGAAACCCATGGGCTTCTTTGTTTTATTATATGCAAATATTCTGTATATTGTATGTTCATTGTTTAGCTGCTTAATCATAGGTTCATATGTTTTTAGAAGCTTACAGAGAAAGAGACTATCTAGAAGTTCAGCCACATTTCCCAATACTGTGAGAGACTAACAATACCCCCTTAGGTGGACTTTTTCTGCATATATACCCAGTGAAAATTGCATTTACACAACCAGCCATCCAGAATGCTTTTAATGGTTGTGAGGGAAGTACTCTGCTTGATCGGTAAGATCAGCCTGTTCCAGAAGCACTATGTATGTTTGGTTAGGTGTCTGTCATGCCATTTGGTTTTGTTGGTGTGGTAGTATAGATTTCGGTCACTTGAACAGGTGTTTGCTTTGCTCCTTTACCTATACAGAGCCAGTGGTAAAGCAGACAAACATTCTAAACAACATGCTATAAATTGTGAGTGTGCAAAACTGACTGTATACCTCTATGCTTCTGGAAATTATTATTATTACTTATATACAGTTTTATATTAAGCTTGTTTTAGTTATTATAAAATGCATTTATTTTTTGTTTTATTTTTTTCTCTGCCCTGTCAAAACTCAAATGGATGTGCTTCATTCATGTGTTTGTTTTTACCTCATGGCCTGGGTAATGCTGGAATGTGGTCCTTGAGTCAGCTTACCAACCTGGCTAAGAGACTCAAACACAAAATAAACAAATATCTTAATGAAAGACATACATCTTCCATATACACCAACCATACCTTTGCTTCATGCAGCAGTGTTTGTGACTTTCAAGCATGTTTAATTACAGATGAAGGCACTGTGAAGTAAGTTTTTCCAATGACAAATATGTAACTAGTATTTCTATTCTTAATGGTCTTTGGATTTTTGCCCATAATGTTGATATTAAATTTGTTTGCTTGTTAGCCCTGGCTCTGAGGTACAGAAGAATAAAGCTTTGACTGAGCTACAGATGAAATGAGGTCAATTGGGGTGAGCGAGAATGAAGTCATAACATGTGAAGGGTATGGTTTCTGTGGATCCTCCATAGACCACTCTCCTGAAAACAGGCCCCCTGGGGGAAGTGGGTAAATTCACTTAAGCAGACATGAAAGCCCTTGCTAGCACATGTCAAGAAGATAGCATACCTCTGTATCAGGGGCATAGGCAGTCCTTCAGTGGTGATGCAGAAGCTTATGCCAATGCCAAGTAGTAGGATTAGGCCATGTAAGTAAAAATGCAATAATGGCTGCCAGAATGATGGGTCTCACTTCATGGGAAACAAATAGACTGGGAACAGCTGTTGCCCAAAGAAGAATAAATGGGCCAATAGATTGCAGGGAGCTGATGGCTGACAAGCAGAAGGGTGCCAAAAATATAATTACAAATATATTTGCTTATTATTAATATTTGCATTCTTAATATGCTTCATATTTCACCCTTGGTCCAGGTCGTAACTAAAGAAGGCTGATTCTGGATCAACTCACTCAATTAGCTAAGAAAAAATAAATAAATAAGCATATAGTTTTATTAGAATTTGATAAACAAAGAGTATAAAAGGGGTTGGAAGCCATGCTGGGGAAGAAAAGCCCTTTATCATGGGTTTCACACAAGTTTACATTTGGTAGCAGGAAAGGATGGAAGGATAAAATGAGAGAAAATGAACCAATAAGAAGCAGAATGATAAGGAATTCAAAGGTAGACAGGAAAAAGAAAATGGATCACTAGATGAGAATAGCAGATGTTGAAAAACAGTACTCGTTACATGGAAAAAATGTATGTGAAGCTCCTGTTTCTCAGCCTTAAAAGCAATACATTGCTAAATTCATATTTGTGCCTGTTACTGAAAAAAGATAGTAGAAGTTAATATTTTGGAGATATTTTTTATTAGACTGAGAGAGGAGAGAGGCTAGGCAAGGAAGACCTAAGTGCAAGGCATATGCTGTTGTAGTATTCCATAAATTATCACCAGCCTGAGACCTTGATGTTGACTTTTAAACTTAACTCTAGTACATAGCTGTACTACTTCACAATACTGTTCCCTTTGTTGCATACGTTTAACTTTCATAACCATACCTCCCATGCTCTGCAGTGCTCGTCTTCCTTTATTCTATGTACTCACTAACTCCAGTCTATTTATCATTCCCACTGTTACTGTCTCTGCCTTTCAAAGCATCTATTTATTTATTAGCATTTAAGTACTGAGATAGTCCAACTTGGCACATTTAGAAACCTCTTTTCAGTGGAGGCCCAGAGAGGAAAGCTCTACCAACAAGAATAAAGATAACAAACAATATATTTCATATTTGCACAGTAATAAGATTAGACAAAAGGCTAAATATGTACAAAATAAATATGCGATATATACAGAGAATTCCTTCAGTACAATTAGGACATCAAATTAGTTTTAGGTAACAAATTAGAAAAGTAATTTATTAAACAGTGTCAGAGAAAGAGTACGGTATGAGTGAAAAGATAAAGGATGTAAATAGAATGAGATGTAAGATTTAAGGAGTGGGGAGAGACAGAGGTATGGTACTTAGAAATAACTGTAGTTAGTGGTGTGATAGTGGAGATGTCTTATCTTGGGTGGAGCATGAGCAAATCCAGGACACCATTAGCTGTTGTTTTGAGTTGAAATTTAAAGGATTTATATTGCTGATGTGTGTGATAGTTAGAGGTAGCGCATGCCATATTCTAGAGACATAAGAGGAGTATAAGGAGTCTTCTGCATATTGTTAGGCTTGCCTATTTGTAGGGGGCTTTTTTAGGGGAATAAAATGTTCTCTTTGGGGAGTAGTTTTGAAGTATGTTGATTAGTATGGGGCATTGCTCTAAATCTGTGGATTAGCTCATGTGTGGTAAGACAGCTGAGACAGAGATAAGGTATAAGTTAATTCAAGACAAGAAAGTTGTCTAAGTGCCAGGCATTGACGAAATTTGTAAGGCATATTGGCAGCAAATTTACACTGCGGTGGTGGTGCTGCGGTAGAGTTGTTGCCTCACAGTTAGATGTTGCCCATTCAATTCTCAGTTAGAGCGTCTTCTGTGTGGCGACATGCATGAATGGGCGTTCCTTCGTTGAAGGTTGTGCGTTAGGCTCAGCAAGCCAGCACGTAAAACTCTACTGCCAATCATCAGCGGAGCGGAGTCCCGCTGTGGCGACCCCTAACCGGGAATAGCCGAAAGACACAAAACATTGGCAGCAAATTTAATAATTTTATTATAGTGTCACTCTAGAAGGTTGGCTTGTGAGTTTTGAAGGTTAATCAGAATGGAAGCAGGATAGAGGGGGGTTGGCAGTAGGAAGGGTCCATCTATGTGTTTTCTGTCAGTGTTGGTCAGGTAAGATTTTACTTTATAGAGGGTGAGTTTCTGGTGCTTTTAAAATAACTTCCTTTTTGTGGCTGTCAAACATCATGTGTTATTCAGTAGTGACACCTAGAAACTTTATGTAGGATACAATTATATTATTGGTAGTGTCTGAGAAAGTCATAACAAATATGGTTTTCTGTTCACAGAGATGTTTAGAGGTGAATAATGTTACTTTGGATTTTTTTTTTTGATTAAGGAAAAGTTCAAAGTTGGTTAGCCAAACTTCTATAGAAGTAAGTTATTTGCTGTAGTTGTGCCAGATTTTTTGGCAGAGCAGATCAGTGTAGTCATCAACAAACTGCATGATGGCTTTGTGCTTGCTTGCTTGGATCATTTATAAATATAGTGAAGAGAAGGGGTGCAAGGATAGATCCTTGAAGGACAGCACCTGGGACTGGGAGAAAAAATGAGAAGATATTTTTCTATTTTTTAGCCTGAGATTGGTTGGACAGAAAACTATTGAACCATGAGAGGGATGAGATTGCAAGACTCAGAAAGAAGAGGAGATAAAAAAAAAAATACAAAAAAAAAAAACAATAATAAAATAAAAAAAAAAAAAAAAAAAGAAGAGGAGAGTTTCCGAAGTTTTGTGTGTGATACAGTATCAATGGCTTTAGACAGAGCCAGAAAAACTGCAGAGACAGGGACAGAGTTATCCATGTTTCTGTGATGGTTTATAGTTTATATGAAGCTGAGTAAGGCAGTAGTGGTGCTGTGGTGTGGTATGAAACCTTGTTCTGCAGTTGGTAGGAGGTTATTGTTCATGAGGAACTGAATGAGTTGGAATTATATACTTTTCCAGAACTTTGAAATAGAGGACAGAGTAACTATGGAACAGTAATTTGAGGGTCTGATTGAGTTCTTACCTTTATGCAGAGGCAGAATATGTATATGTGTGTGTGTGTGTGTGTGTGTGTGTGTGTGTGTGTGTGTGTGTGTGTGTGTATATATATATATATATATATATATATATATATATATCTATATTTATATATATATATATATTTGTATATTTATACATAGATCTATGGAAAAAGGATGAATGACCAAATGTAGATGTTGACAAGACTGACAACAAAAGGTTGACTTTGTAAACATCGATGCGGTACTACGCACACTCAGCAAAAACATAGGCACAAGCAAAACAAAGTTTAAAAAAAAGAGTAAAACATCATTTTTTGCAGGTGGACAAGCCCAACTGTGCCCCTCTGCTAATTATATATACTAACTCCGAGATAGCGCAATCTTGGAGAAAGAGCATATTTCTCTACCTGAGAATTCTGCATTCTCAAACACCTGTCGACTATCTGTGTAGTCGACTACATTTTCTAAATTTTGTTGTGTAAACAGATGTTGGCCAAAGGGAGATTAAAGATGTGTATATATATATATATATATATATATATATATATATATATATATATATATATATGGTTTCACTTTATAATCTCGAAATGTTGAAATCTCAAATTTCAACATTTCGAGACTATAAAGCCGATGTGGAAAGTGCATAATCGTGAATTCAAATATCTCAAATTCATGGTTATGGCTTTACGTTACGTGACGTGCAGTGTTTACGTTGGATGCAGTTTGTTGTGGTTTATGGATTTGCATGGACTGTAAGGTAAGTGACTGTTTTATAAGGGTTTTGGGTGGGAGTTTGAGTGTATGTTAGATTGTTTTTAAGTTGTATGTGTGGGTTAGGTTAGGTAGGTTAATTTATGAGTGTGTAATTGTTGGATGTGTTGGTGTGTGTGTGTGTGTGTGTGTGTGTGTGTGTGTGTGTGCATGCAAGGGACTGTGGAATGTCTGGGTGTGAGTGTTCTGTCTGTTACTGTTTGTGCGATCTCGGAGTTAGTATATATAAGTAGGGTGGTAGTGGGGCTTGCCCCCTGCTTTTGTGTAGTGTAGGTATTTGCATGTTTGGTGTTTTAGAGGCTTTATCCCTTTGATACATCAATTGTTTTGTCTGTTTAATCAACCAGGGTACATTGTATATGTAATCCTTTTTTATGTGATAGGAGCATTTTTTAGGGTATTTAGGAAGATTTTATTAAATTATTCAGCTATGTTATATAATGGTAGAGTATATAGGGTTTTACAGTTAAAACATTTTAGGTTGTCAATGAATGTGTCTATTGAAATTGGAAGAGTTTCTTGTTTGGTTGAAGCAGTTTTATTTTTGTATACTGGTTTGGTCTCTGATGATGAAGGTAGGTAGATGAGTACTAAAGGAGTTGGGGATGGAACCACTAACTGAAATTTTGCTTAGGGGGCTGATTAGGGTCCACTGTTGGATAAAATGTGCATTGATATTCTTGTTAGAGAGTGTGGAGTAGAGATAAGTTGTGTAAAGCTGCATCTGTTGATGGAGTTATTTGCTGAGTCGCTGTTTACTGTTTATCAATTGATGTTAAGGTCTCCTTATATAATAGTTTCTTGAGAGATGTTGGCAGATACTCACTGGATGAATTAGTTGTCAGTGTTGATGATGCTACCAGAGGGTATGTATATAGCAATTATGCAAAGGTTTTTTTTGTTTGTTTACTTACCTCGAGAGAAAAGCTGGGTATTTCAGTATTTTATATGTGGTGTGATTAGTAGTAGCAGTGATTTTGTAGGGTATTTTGCAAGATAGCATGCCCTGTCATATACATCTCTCCACTTTTAACTTATCAGTCTCCTTATTTTGCCTATTCCTCCTGCTGCTACACGCTGCTGTTCTTCTTCTTAACTCTAGAATACTAAATGGATTCATCTTTTCCAGGTTACAGGTACTACACCTACTACTACTGTACATTCTAATATTCTGTTTCTGTTTTTTTACAGTTACTAGACACTTTAATAATCAGTTCTGTACCTTACATTATATCCATTTCGGCATCCTTATTGTAAGCATTTATATATGAAGAAAACTGCTAATACAAGACATTTTCATAAGCAAGTTGTTCTGTATAACTAAGTACACCATTGCAGCTAATGTGCTTCGTCTTTATAAACTGCTTGTTTTATTTACCATATCAAATGTATAGTTCATTGTTTTACTTACTACATTATTTAGTATGTGTGTTGTTCTTACCATGACTGCGGTGGTGGTGCTGCGGTAGCGTTGTCGCCTCACAGTTAGATGCTGCATGCTCGATTCTCAGTTCGAGCGTCTTCTGTGTGTCGACATGCGTGAATGGGCGTTCCTTCTTTGAAGGTTGTGCGCTAGGCCTGGCAAGCCAGCACTTAAAAAATCTACTGCCAGTTATTAGCGGACCAGAGTTCTGCTGTGGCGACCCCTAACCGGGAAAAGCCGAAAGAGTTGTTCTTACCATGCCTGTAATGTGATTGTAGATAACCAGGATGGACCTTTTGTTCAGCTGAATTAGTCAATAAATAAAAATAAATGTTTTGAGAACTAACAAAGTTATGATCAAGAGTGGATGCTACCTACTAAACTGAGGATTTGACAGGTGTGATATGTAAGTCACTGGTGTGACTTTATGTCTGAGGGATAGAGTAGTGCCGGTGTACTGAAAGAAGAAATTAAGAGTACCTTATTATCCATCTTTATAAAGGGTAAAAATCCCTGGTAAGTGTAGACTAGTCAGACTGAAGTCAGTATTCAAAGGGTCTATCATGGGATGAGATTTAAAAGCCACACTACTGACTTCAGATACATGATCAGTAGGGACATGGGTTTTCAGTCTGCACCTCTGAATTAATATATGAAGGGGATATTGGCTTTAAGAGCATATAGAAAATATATACTACTGTCTGGGATTATGACCAGCAGTTGACAGATCCAAATAAGCTTTGCTCTGAACAACTGCAGAGCAGGATTAGAATAATTGGCTTCTCAGAATTTCCTCCACCTTTTCTGAGCCCAGTGCCTTTCAGTGCTGTTTTTACCAACAGTAAGAGGAGCTTGGGCAAGATAATTATTCATTATCACAGTGTTTCTCATGAGTTGCTTGTGTTACCTTCCTAGTGGCTCTGTCCCTTTTCCTATCCTTTTAGTAACTCACTTCCAGCAGCTCAACTAATTGAACAGTCCAAAAACACAATTACTTTTCATTCATGAAATAAATGAACTTCCATGTTGGTATTAAGCAGTTAGTGTTTGTAAGATGGATACCAACACTTAATGAGAAAAAAAGTTCAAAAATTATACTTGTATCATGATCACTAAGTCACCAACCATAAGCTGTGGAAATTGAATTATAAAACTTTTTGCATTAAATAAAATTAAGCAGTGCATTTTGTAAGATTAAATATGCAACAAATAAGTACTTGAACATGGAAAAAAAATGAAAATGTTTTAATAGGATGGGATTTAGAAAAGCACTGTTATTTTGGTTCTAGTATTAATCAGTAACTCTGCTATTTATTATATTTCATCTACAGCTGACTTTTGAAAGCATTTAGCAGGTATAGGAAACTCTCGAACAATGAAACCTAGCTACGAATGTCCAATTCAAAAGGTTTTCTGTGCCCATGTCCAAAGGAAAATTCTAACTCCTGCCATTAAAAATTGCACTCCGAAGTTAAGAATCCCAAGTTCTATCTTTTCTGTTTGATTCAAAATATGAATGAAAGCTTCCTGCTTGCACAATCCCTTAACCCTGGGGAAGATGTGTTCCACTCTGCCAATGTGTGTGTATGTATCTAGGCATGCTTAATAATATATAGAGCTATACAACAACTGCCCTTACATCTTTAATGCTGACTTTTTTAGTATTCGACCATGTATTTTGTAATAATAATTTATGTCCATTTTGCAAGTCTCATAAAGGTACATTTACTGACATCAGACATGATACCATCACTGCTGCAACAAGTTATGAATTTTATACAATATCTGTCTTGGAACTGCAACTGAGACATCTTTTGTTGAAGTAATTATGTTTCTTAGTTTGTACCTAACAGTATGCTAGATCATCCAGAACCAATTTCCCACTTTCATATCTTAGATGAATAGCCAAAAAGAAACTGGCCCCAGTACAGAGCTTTTTGCAACACCACTGGTAACTCCTAGTAGGATAGGTTGCACCCACCTTGGCTTGTTGTGGCCTGTTATGCAAACAGTATTTTACCCAATGAACTACATATTAATTGCTTAATTAATATTTCACCAAATGAATTATGGATGGTTGGATTAACATTTAATGCTTTATATTTATTAACAAAGGTAGCATGCTGATCCACAGGGACCATATAAATGCCAGTCTGGGATAATTTGTCAGTTATTCCCTAATGTAGAATGTCATATACCATAGCAAAATTAAGGCATGCAGCATGCACTCTTAGTCATTCAAGTGCTGCTGTGACTTCTTAAAAGGATACCTCAAAATTCAAAAAGCAGAATTTGCCCATTAACAAACCTCTACTATTCGACATCGAACAAAAGTATGCCCCTGCTTTCCCTGCCCTGTCTTTTTGCTTTTCTATTTCAGTTCTCTCAACTGGCCACTGTTTTTCACTAGTTCCAGTGAGGTATGTTACTGTTCTACAAATATGTTGACATTGATAGTGGTCTTGGTTTTGGGACCACAGACTTTGGGATTAACACCTTTTATATTGTCAGCATTAACATTTTCAATGCAAATACCGTTTTGTGTTGGGGATGTCTTTAGCTCCAAGGAATCAGACATTCAATGTTAGTTTTCAGTACCCTATTTGTTGACATAGTTGCCAGTTTTATTTGGTTTGATTTTGAGCCTTCAGCCTTGAGGTCTTTGCCATTCGGTTTGGGCTTGATGGATCCACTAGCCATGCTAATCACAGTCAGGCTATTGAAGCTGGACTTGGCAGTGCTTTTGGCATTGCTGTTGGCCTCAATAAGCTTTGGCCTTGGGTTGTCTGGTTTATTGCCCTTAGCCAAAAACATTACCTTGTTGTTTTTTTTTGGCATAGACACTGCATACAGTACTGCATGTGTAATCTTTTGACCCTGTACCAGTGTTGACAGCAGCCTGTAATTTAGATGTTTTTCTGCCTGCCCCTTGACTGTTCAGCCTTTTCATAAACAGTCCAGATGGTCCAGAAGGTGCTTTCAGGATCAGCCAGACATATTTGGACCTAGTGCAGCTTCTTCCTCTTCCTTGGGCCCTTCCCTTCCTAGGTCAGGTATAACGTATTGGTGCAAGAGAAGGCACCTAGTATTCCCACTGATGTCCCCCCATACTTCCTTTAGAAATGGCACTGATTCTTCACTGTTCCTTGACAACACCAAGTATGGAGATATTCCATAAATTACATGGTGGTACAGTATCCCACAGACCCTACAGTATCCCCACAGAAGATCCTACACAAAACCTTTTGGTTTGACCATCCATTTTCCAGATCTGTTCCCCCTGCAAATAAGATGGTAACCCTTATTGCCAATCCTTTGGTCTCGTAATGATTGAAATTGCTGGGTGTAGACTTTTATGCCAAACACTGTTGCCACTGCAGCAATACTTAAGAAGGATTCTACTCTGTAGAACCTGCTGTCAGCCCTCTTGATAGAATGAAGGGTGGTACATTTGGGAAGTAGGTTTTCATGTCCTTGGCATTTATACTGAGGGCAGTAAACTATTTTTTCACAAATTGTTCTAAAATAGCAGTGTGTTGCTATTTCTTTAGAACAACATGTGTTTCATTTGGTTCCTGGTTTGGTAGTTGTGCTTATAGTGAGACCTGGTCAATAAGATGTCACAGTCACTGGAAGAGTTGGCAGATGGAGGGGAACTCAAGCTTAATCTACCTTTGCAGGCAGCAACTCTGTCCTGTTTTTCAAACTCCACCAAATGCCTGGTACACATTTCAGTAGATGGTTCACCTAGGGCTGCTGGTGCCAGTAGCATTTTCTGCTTTTATACCTCATTGCACCTTTTGGATTTCAGTTGGGATTCTAAGCTGTCTTTCCTTAATGACTTCTTTGATGGGTCTGTCTCACTCAGTTCTATAGTTACGAATAAGCTAGAGAACATTGAGGATAATCCCTCAGATTTGTGAGTGTAAAATTCCAGACTTTACAATGCCACTTTTAATTGATACAGAAAGGTCAGCTATGGTGTCAGTGTGATCAGCAACAACAAGACTGTCAGAGATCTGGAAAGAGCTAATGAGGCTGTGGAAATTTCCAGAACAGATCTGGCCTAAAGTCAGAATAATTAGCAACCACAGGTATACCAGAGTCCTCTTTTGTGGGATAACAATCAAATCCCTGTGGCTTTGCCTGACTGTCTCTCCAGAGGAGGTCAGAGCTTGATTGTCCTCACTACTTGTTTCAGTGCCGTCCATCACATGAAACAAGTGAATTGGGGCAGCAACATACAGAGGCTGTACATTCCCCTTCCACAGACTATCTATACACCACTCTTTTTCATTGCTCAATTTCCCAACTCCTCAAAAGAGTGTGTAGATAAAAAGGGTATTAATTGCTATCAACAAAAGAGTCAGTCAGGATGTTCAACCAGAACAAAAAAGATAAAGTTATTGCTCCAAATTCCTTTTAGCTCTTAAGAAGATGAAACATCTCTGGCTATTGTTAAATCTAGATAAACGAAGCAAACCAAGACAAGCAGCTCAAGGCACAAACAAACTCAGAAATTAAAATTAAAATAAATTTCTGAGTTGGTTTGTGCCTTGAGCTGCTTGCCTTGGTTTTCTTCATTTATCCAGTTTGTTTGTTTTTTGCCTTTGTGCGTGTGTATTGTTAAATTTAACTGACTTAAGCAGCTTCATCCTCTAACAAACGTTTTGGATGGCTATAGTGCAGTCCATTCTTCCTTGGCTGACAGAAGGTAACTGGATATACTCTTTGGACTGCCAATATAACTGTTTACACAGAAAGATTATCAAGGAATGCAGTAGGTTTCTACACTTTAGATAGGAGACAGATACCAGTTCCATACTCCTCCATTCATCCTCACTTGCAGTGAAACAGAGGCTGCAAGTAGACAAGGTTTTCCTGTACCTGGGTGACTGGTTCATAGTCATGCTGACTCTTCCATAAAGTAGTTACATCTAAGGAATCCCTTTTAGATAATTTCTATTACTTCAGGAGTTGCACTGAGCATTGAAAAATCTTAGATGGAGCACTCACAAACACTAACATTTACACGATACATCTAGGACAATCTGTCCTGCACAACATATCTTATTTTAGACAGGATTCATTCACTTCATTCTGCAGTCTTTCAAGTTACCTCACTCCCAGGCAGTGTTTGACAGAAAAGAGGGGTGCTGTGCATTTTTTCTTATGCAGATATTTCCTGATGTGGGGCAGGTGTCTATTGACATTAGTTTACTCCTAAAACCATATATTTTCTTGCACTATTAGGAATGAGGACTGCCTTCCCATCAAAGGCTTAGATGACCTCTTCAGGGTACATGGACACCAGGGGCAGCAGACTCTTCATATGAAAGGTGAAGGAAGGGCTGTTACTGAACAGCTGTGCCAGATGCTACTGGATTTTCTACCACATGATTTCTGCCACATGGCAGAAGCCGCTTTTGGTTGATACATTGGGTATGTTTCACTATGTTTCCCAGATAGCTAACCTTTCAAAGCTGGTCAAGATGTACTATACACAGAACTTCCAAGACGGCTGCACACCTATCTGTCTCAATCAATCCTATAGTTATGAATAAGCTGGGATAATGTGTCAGTTACTTCCTAATGTAGAATAATGTCGTATACCATAGCATATGACATTATTCTCCCCGTGTGAAAATAGAAACTAAGAAACAACAGCTAATGATATTGTCAGCTTGAGTAAAATTAATTTACTGGCTAGTAAGTACACTGCCTGGATACCAGCAAAGAAGAAACTAAGAGAACCTGAAAGAAAATTATCTAGAAAAAGTGAAGAGAAAACACTGTCTGTGAAGAATTATGCAGATGTTCAGCTCCAGCTTTAGTACAAGACATGGCTTCCAGCAATCTAGAGGGAACAAGTCAAATGTATTCAGTGCTTATTAAAATAAATGAACACTGAAGGAGTATGTCAAGTCAAATAACAAAAGGTTTTAAAAAATTGCAAAAGTCAAAGGACAGAATGAAGAAAAGACTGGCTGAATATGAGACTGCTCAAGAAGAGATGTCGCAAAAAATTGTAGAATTAGAGGACAGAGCATGTAGGGAAAAATTGAGATTTTCTGCTGTACCAGAGAAACTAAAAGGAACAAACTACATGTATTTTATGAAGGCATAAATAAGGACCTGGACTGATATTCTACAGAAGGTGGCTGTTAATTGAAAGGGTGCATTGTGTGTATGCCCCATATCTGGCCATGAGAAAGCAGCCAAGACCTGTATTAGTAATGATGCAAACCTACCACCAGAAAGAGGTGATACTGACAAAATTTTGGCAAAAGAGAAAATACTAAAAGTTGAAGACAGCAGAGTATTTTTGGATAATGATTGTTCACTGTACACCAGGCAGAAGAGAAACATATGTATTCCAGTAATCAGGGAATATTGAGAGGTAGGTGTGAGATTCAAGCTGCTATATTCAGCTGTCTTCAGAATATGTTTTCCTGGATTATCAAAGTAATTTTTGATGCAGAACAGGCTAATCAAGAAATACAAAAGTTTGTCCAACAAAAAGTGAGCCATCAAGCAGAAATGGATTCTGCTTCTTATTCTTTTTATAATAAAGGACATGGAGAGACTTTGACAGTCAAATCTTGTCCACTGAAGAGAAAAGCACAGGAGGTGACCAGAAGAATTGGGTGTACCTTGGGACTAACTAGAATCTGGAGTTGGGAAACTGCAGAACATCACTCAGATTTGTGAAATATGGCTGTATAAGAATAACTGGAAAGAGTAGACTTTTGTTGGCTTTGTTAAACTTGTGAGGAACTAAAAAGCATTTGCCTCACTTCATGCCTTTAATGTTTGGAAGGACTCTGAGGGTAGAGGAAGAAGAAGGAAAAAGGCAACTGTATCTAAAATAATTTAGGTTCTTAAAAGTATTTCCTGTGAAACATTTCACAATATAAATTGCTTATTTTATAGTAAAGTGTTTTTACTTGTTCTTTAATGTATTAAAGTTACTAAAGTAAATAGACACTTTTTTTCTTTTTCTTCTACCTCTTCTTTTTTCTTTCTTTCTTTCTTTCTTCTTTTATTGATATTAAGAAATGTAGGTGTTACAGTGCAAAAAGAGAAGAAAAGCTAGACAAATGGATGTTTAAGCTATTAGGCTATAATCCTGGGCTGTTGTGGTGGGGGATGGGATATAAAAGTGCACATAATATATATATATATATATATATATATATATATATATATATATATATATATATATATATGTAGAGCTGATATGTTTTCTCTTACTTTTGCATAGGTGAATGTCTGGATTAAGATCCTTGGCTTAATCTAATGCCAAATTTTAAGTGGAAGCAAGTAAATATGAGAGCACTGAATATAATGAATAGTTTTCCTTTAGCAATGCATGTTTCAGCTTGTCTTTCAGATTGCAGCAGATAACTGCATTTTTCTTTTTTCTCTTACATTTCCATATTCAGACTGATAACAGGGCAGTAATAGACAGAGCACTAGTTTCTTCAAGGCTAAAAGTTAATGATTTCTGAAAGCATACATGCTGCTTTCACATCGGGGCGGGGGGGTATAAAAATAAAAAGAACAGATGCCAATTAGTGTAAGTAAAAGCACAGCCAATAACATGTGTCTTAATGTGGATAACTTCATTTTCAGGTTAATTAAGGTATGTGTTAGCAGCTGTACATTTGGCACAAATGTACCTATTAGGAGGGTTAAACTTCATTACGTGAAGATGCACATAGTTATGTGTGTTTAAATTGTTAACAGGTCATGTGGGTGCTTCCAGGGTGTGTTTGTTTTTTTGTTTGAGGGTTTTTATTAAAACAAAAAGTCTTGTAAGATGTGACATTGGGTCCAATGTTGATGATAAGAAACAACTGTATAAAGGATTAACCTGCGAAACATTAATAGTGAATGTATCACAAAAGCAGGAAAGAGACATTTCAAAACATTGCCATATGTAATAGGCGGGAATAATGACTTCTTACCATAGTGGTGGCACTTTGC
Organism: Protopterus annectens; assembly: GCF_019279795.1. NCBI lineage: Eukaryota > Metazoa > Chordata > Ceratodontiformes > Protopteridae > Protopterus > Protopterus annectens. The sequence continues at coordinate 820,149,737 of NC_056732.1, forward strand.
ATATTGTCGTGCAATGTGAATGATCTCACAGGTACAGACTTAAATGGAAAGAATACTTAATTATATTAATAAATGCAGAATGCCAATAGCAATTTTACAGGAGAAAGATTAGGAAAGAAGCGAGCATGTGACTTTAAAAAAGAAAGGATTTTAGGATGGATATTCTGCAGAATGTCAGGGACAAAGGAAAAGAGGGATACTTATATTAATTGTTAGAGGAACTCCAGTAGTGATAGAAGAGAAAAAAAGATAATAACGGCAACTGTTTGGTAGTAAGGGGCTAATGACAAGTGATACGGATCACAATGGCATGTATTTATATTCCACCTAAAACTGCTATTATGGAGCTTAAAAAATGTGAGAAATCTGCTTTCAGCATGGAATATTACTCATATGTGGAGATTGTAATTTGATTTGCAACAGGAAAGATGTATCTGGGGTCCTAGAAGGGGAATATGGCAAAAGAGGGTACATTTTTGAAGACATTTATGACAATATTTGGTATGAAATATTTGAATTCAGCAGTAGGAAGTTAGAGAGAATTTACTTGTTATTCACCAAGGTGCAATAACTAGGCAAAAGGGAATGAAATTATATTAGATAGGAAAATGTGCATTTAATTGAGAACTTTGACACAGGCCCACTATTTCAGATCATAAGCAAATACATACAAAGATAAAAAATGTAGGGTAATGAAACAAAGATGAGACATTGGTGCTTACCCACATACCTGTTAAAAAAAATAATTTAAGGAATTGTAATGGAAATTATCCAGAAGTTATTATGGAAGATAGAAAGTACTTCAGAAGTTATAGTTAGTGAGTGGGATAAAGTGAAAATGGAGTTTAAAAGTAGGGTAGACATAAAGCAAAAAAAGATGTGGTTAAGAAGAAATAAGAATTACTTACAGGAGCTGGCAAAGGTTAAGATATTGCAAAATAAGGGGAATCTTATAGTATAAGAAGGGACACAATTACAGAGTGCTAAAGAGGAAATAAGGGAGTAGCTTGATAATATGCATGTGTTTAGAAATATTGCTGTCAAGCAACTGTTTTTTTTTTTTTTTTTGATAATAACTCAGGAGTGAAAAGATGTTTGGCACAATGACTTAGGCAACAGAAAGTAGAAAGGGTTGTTGCCAAACTTAGGAAGCCTACAATAAGAAAAATAACCAGAGATCCTGTAGTGGATTAAAGATAGCTCAGAAATGTTATGAAAACTGATATAAAGCATTGAAGTGGGGAAATCAAGAAAAAGTACAAATGGAAATATTCATTGAAAACTTAAATATGCCAAGGTTAGAGATAAATGTTCCTCAACAACTAATAGTTATGCTAGGAGAAGATGGGACAAAAATGGTGATGTATAAACAATCTGGAGGATTCTCTCCAGGAATAGATGGTATTCCTGTGGAAGTCTGGAAGTCAGGAGGGAAGAAAGTGAAAGATCTAGAAGATTTTGTTTAACAGTATTTTAAAAGGAGGAGAGGCAGCAACATTATGGAAAAAAGCTGAGATGGCTGTAATACCTAAAGACTGTAAAAAAAAAAAACATCTGATCCACCTTTATATAGGCCAATTTCAACCTTAAACATTGCTTATAAAGTATTTAGGTCTATAATGGGATATATGAGGAATTGGAGGTAAAAATGGGAGGGTTCCTCTCTGATAGGTTTTGTCTGAACATAGGAACCAGGCAGGAGTGTCCACTTTCCCCTTCGTTATTTGCATTACACTTAGAACCATTGGAATAGAAAATAAGGGACTCAAAAGTTCAAGGATATAATTGGAATGTTGTTCATGAAAAGTTGGCTTTATTTGTAGATGATATTATTTTGTACCTGATGGAATCAAAAAAGGACATTTCAGTGTTGTGGAACATTCTGAGATAGTTCTGTTATTTTGGATGTAGACCCTTAAGGAGAATAACGACTGTCATACAGAATATTATGTTCATAAAGTAGCAGAAAGTATACTAGAAACTAAACCAATGTAGGAATGAAGAAAGGATATTCTACCAATAGGGATGACTGCAATTAGGGGTATAGAGAATAGGTAAGAGGGAAATGGAATTTACTGGAAGAAACTGTCAAAGGAGCCAAGGTATTTGGAGCAGATAATTAGAAATGGAAAGGTAGTAGAATGGGAAGAGGCTGGGAAGACATTTGGATTGCAGGCTATTGATTGCCTTCCCTGTCAGGGACTGATATCAGAGTATAGACAAAGAGAAAGTAATAAGGGGATTCTAAATAAAGGCCTGCACTGCTTGAGTTTTTAATTGAATCTAGAACAGAAGCTGCTGTTAAAATGTGATAATTAGAAGGGCAAAGCATATATTGTGCAATAACTATAGGAGTCAATCAGACAGAGCTCAGAAAAGAATGGAAAGAGAGAGAGATCAGATATGCAATTCACAAAGAAACAATGGGAGGGCATATGCATTGTTCCCAAATCTTCTTCTTCTTCTTCTTTCGGCTTTTCCCGGTTAGAGGTCGCCACAGCGGATCATCTGTCCGCTCATGATTGGCAGTGGGGTTTTACAGTGTCGAGTTGCCAGCCCGGTGCCCAACCTTCCACAGAAGGCACACACATGCACACACTCAAACCTAGGGCCAAGTTAGAGTGTCCAATCCACCTACTGCATGTCTTTGGGGGTGTGGGAAGAAACCGGAGCACCTGGAGGAAACCCACGCGACCATAGGGAGGACATGCAGACTCCGCACAGAAGACACCCCATCTGCACCACCATGGCCACCCTATGCATTGTTCCCAAATATGCAATAAAATCTAGAAGATTTATGCTTTTGCTTGAAAGAGATTGCATAAATACTTTTATATCCCAAGCAGACTCCAAAGAATTTTTCCTCAAGTAGATGACAAATACTGGAGGTGTAATGGAAAAGAAAGAGGTACCTGGAAGCATATGTTCTCAGAGTGTAATGAACTGTCAAACTTTAAAAATTACCTACAAAATACTCTGTCAGGTATACTAGGTGAGCAAATGAGTGTAACTAAGGAAATGATTTTTCTGAGTTGGGATTCAGGATCTGAATTGCCTAGACATGGTAAGGTCCTGTTAAGTTTAATTCTGGTGACTGCCAAAAAATATTACTAGAAAATAGAAGTCAAAACCTAAACCAACTACTGTATACCTGAAGTAGTGAATATTGCAACAGAGATAAAAGAAAAAGAAATGGAATATTTAGAAAGGGTAAGAGTTAATTACATAGAAAAAATAGAAATTTTGGGAGAAATACATGCAAATAAAATGTTTTGGATGATGAATGAGGTTTAGGAGAGGGCAGGAATTGAACAATGTATGTAATGCTGCTTTGATTATATGAAATATACATATATATGATGTATAACATTTGTAAATGTGAACGTTACTACGGTTTGATTACTTCTACATAAATGCAAGTTAGCCTATGTCACAAGTGGTAATTCAGTAAAGGTTTTAAAATAAGATGTAGTAAACACACAGATCTTCACCTTCCCACTTTTCCAGTTCCTCTATGTCTGTTTACTTTTAGACAGCATCAGGCAGTTCAATACAGTAATTCCCTTACATTTTCCAATTTGTCCATATATGATGTACAGCTGCTAGCATGTTGCAGATCAGGTTAGGTAGTTTCCATTCTCCAGGAACAGCTTAGAATTGCAGAGGTCCTGTATGTTGGCAGCAGCAAGAGTAGCAGTTGTCCAGATGCAGATGAATTGCACCATGAAGTGGCCATTCTTTAGGTGGTACCACTTAAGGGTTACATCTCAGTCTCTGAGCTGTTAGAGAGTAACTGTTCAGATTTTCAAACAAAAAGCCTAAAAAGGCCTTCACAGCATTTACAAGGAACTAGCATAGGATCATAGACCCTATGACCCATCTATCTGTGTAAATTATTTTTAAGCAGATATGGGAATCAGATTTTTTAATCTTTAATGGAATAGAATTCTACCATTGTCCAACACTACAGTGAAATGGATTCTAAAGAATTCTCCTGTTACTTATCTTTACTTTTTCTATCACTTTTTTACTTATCCTTGTACTGCAGCATAGATATTATATATATATATATATATATATAAAAGTACCCAAACAGCAAATCCAGCACCCAGTAATCAGGAGACATAGGCAGCAGTCCAAGAAGCTTTAATGCTTACACGATCACCCAAACCGGTTTCGCTACTATGAGCGTCATCAGTGAGTACAGAAATGCGTAGGCATACGCTATATATAAAGGACACGCTGTTTGAATCCTTAAAGTGACAATACCACCAACACTCTCCAACAGCACTCAAAACATAATCAGTGTTGAATCATAATAGTGCAAAAATATATACACGTATATAAATAAATGTATATACACATGTATATAACAAAATTGCTCTAAGGGATCTGTCCAACTACCTTACAACATACATAATAAAGACTATGAAAACATTAAATATATTAATACTCCAGTATATATACATTCCTATGCCCTAATTAAACCCAGGTATGTAAATAGAAATAAAAATAAAAGTAAAAATAAAAACAATAATATAAACAACATTTACACTAAGGTATGAAATGTTCATGTATGTATAAATGTATCTCTGCATATACACAAAAGTATGTGCATATATATAGATATAATAAACAACTTGACTGAAATAATATAATTAATGTAACAAATACTACCATTGATCATTTAACCCAGGCTTAAAGAGTGCACCAAGGTTAACAATCCATCTACGCTCTTTTACAGTTAGAAGCTGGTGTCTGAGAGCTTCATAAGTTATATCACTACTAAGCATATCTATACCCACGAACACAAAATGAGACCCTACATGAGCCAAAGTATGTTTAAAGAGAGCACTACGAGTACGTCTACATTTGATATCGCTTATGTGTAGGGCTATCCTCTGTTTTAAACTACAAGAGGTCTGTCCTATATAAAAAGCCCCACATTGGCAAACAGCCATATAAATGACCCATGTACTAGTGCATTTTATATGTTGCCTAATATCATAGACTTTACTTGTGTTAACTGATGTAAAAGAATCCGTCCGGGAGACCACCTTACAGTACTTGCAATTGCCACAGAAAGTGCTTCCTGGTCTTCCTATATAAGTGGAAGTTTTAACTGAAACTGGTTTCTTAAAACCTGAAAAATATTCACCCAAAGACTTACCCCGTCTATAGCCAAATTGGCATTTATCAGTAACTACATTGGAGAAAAAAGGATCTCGATACAGAACCGGCCAATATTTAGATATAATATCCCTAAATTTAAATGTATTAGAGGCATAGGTAGTAATAAATCTAATATTCTGGGACTCCCTTTTGGGCTCTTTAGTCCCCCCTAGGAGCATTGTCCTATCTTGTTGATGGCCTCTAAAATAAGCTTTGTCCACTATATGGGCCTGATAACCCCTTTCCCGGAATCTATATTTCAAACCTCTGGCTTCTCTCTCAAAGTCCTCAGTGTTAGAGCAAATACGTTTGATTCTTAAAAATTGTGATGCTGGAATATTGTTGGTAACATGGGGAGGATGACAACTATTAGCATATAGAAAAGAGTTCTTAGAAAAAGGTTTTCTATACAAGGTGGTTACCATCGTACCATCCAATACCTTTGTAACATTAATATCCAAAAAATCCACTGTGAACATATCAAGTTTACCTGTGAATTGGATACCAAACTCATTTTGATTCAAATATCGTACAAACTGATCCCATTGTGGACTAGTACCATTCCATATTACCCAACAATCATCCAGGTATCTGCGCCACATCAACAGTGGTATATTAAATGGGAATGTGGTTTTATAAATATATTCAACCTCAAAATAACCCATGAAGAGGTCAGCATATGTAGGGGCAAACATAGCCCCCATAGCTGTACCCTTACTTTGCAGATACCAATCTGTTTGAAATTGAAAAACATTATGCTCCAAAACCATCCTAAGCACATTGAGTATAAAGTCCATTTCTCCCTTATTGTATGTTTCTGCTTGCTGCATCCAATATTGTATAGCTCTGATCCCTCCTTGATGAGGAATACTCGTGTAAAGTGACTGTACGTCAAGTGTGCCTAATTGGGCTCCCTGTGGTACCTGCAGATCCTGCATCAATGTTAAGAATTGTGTACTATCCTTAAGTCTGGCTCTGACCATGGGTAGTAAAGGTTTTAGTTTAAATTCCAAATATTCAGGTTAGGTAGTTTCCATTCTCCAGGAACAGCTTAGAATTGCAGAGGTCCTGTATGTTGGCAGCAGCAAGAGTAGCAGTTGTCCAGATGCAGATGAATTGCGCCATGAAGTGGCCATTCTTTAGGTGGTACCACTTAAGGGTTACATCTCAATCTCTGAGCTGTTAGAGAGTAACTGTTCAGATTTTCAAACAAAAAGCCTAAAAAGGCCTTCACAGCATTTACGAGGAACTAGCATAGGATCATAGACCCTATGACCCATCTATCTGTGTAAATTATTTTTAAGCAGATATGGGAATCAGATTTTTTAATCTTTAATCTTTAATGGAATAGAATTCTACCATTGTCCAACACTACAGTGAAATGGATTCTAAAGAATTCTCCTGTTACTTATCTTTACTTTTTCTATCACTTTTTTACTTATCCTTGTACTGCAGCATAGATATTATATATATATATATATATATATATATATATGGGTCTACTGCTTTTGGTCAAATCACATTTGGTCAAAAATGATGTCAGGCAGCCCACTTCACCGAAAATGCATTTTACTGAAAACCCATTTGGTCGAAAATGGAATATAGCCCCTGCTCCACTGGAGTGCGACTCTGAAGTGTGAATATAAAGTTAGAGGGGGTGTGGGGGCACAGCCCCCACATTGGGGGTGTGGGGGCATAGCCCACAACATAATTGCAGTGTATTCATTAGTATATACTTGTGTATCCATTAAAAATACATTGAAACATATAACGTCAGTAAAAACTATTTGCAACATGTGGGGGGCTACGTCCCTCATACCCCCAAATGTGGGGGACTGTGCCCCCCACCCCCCTAACTTTATATTCTCACTCCAGGGTCGCACTGCAGTGGGGCAAGGGCTATATTCCACTTTCAACCAAATGGAATTCAACCAAATGTGCTTTCAATCAAATGTGCTTTCAGTGAAGTGGGCTGCCTGAAATCATTTTCTACCAAATGGGCTACCTGAAATCATTTTCTACCAAATGTAATTTGACCAAAAGCAGTAGACCCACACACACACACACACACACACACACACACACACACACACACACACACACACACACACACACACACACACACACACACACACACACACACACACACACACACACACACACACACACACACACACACGCACACACACACGCACACGTATATATATATATATATATATATATATATATATATATATATACCTTTTTAAGTAACAACTAAGTAGTGTATAATTAATGGAATACAGAGACAATATTTCCAGTCTGTTTCTGTATTCAGCATAACTGAGTAATATAATGACAAAAAGCAGCCACATATCCAATAATTGGCATCACTATTATTCATATAATGGAATAAATACTTTTTATCCCTATTAACTAATAATGGTCCTAAAATGTTTTGATGTCATAATAACATCTTCTAAGTACTTTCAGCAATTTAAACCTAAAACTAAATTCATCCTTTTGGAATTACCCCTCAAAAATGAATAAGATTGATTTCTCTGATATTGATAACAGCTTAATTCTAAAGTCTAAGGGAAAACTAGATATTCTCTTTACTGGAAAATTTTTACTTGGAAATTTCTTCATAGGTTCATAGGTAGGTACAAAGCTATCTGCCCGAAGGCATTTATAAGCCTAGCTGGAATGTGTTGGCTTTCGCCACCCCCCTTAGATTAGTTCCCTGTGCATCTGTCCAGCAGAGCCATTGATGTGATCCCTGGGGTAAACTTTCTGTTTCCCATCCAGTCATCAAGGTTTCTCTTAAAGAGGGTTAGCAAGGAGCTCTGCCTAATGTAGATTGGAATCTTGTTCCAGAGCATGGGAAGTCTCTGGGACAGGAATCTATCCCTCCAGCACATCCTATTTATTGTTGTGGTGAGGTTTAGATCCCTGGAGTGTGTGGCTTGAGGGGATATGGTTTTCTTTAGGTGGAGCATGTCCATCAATTCTGGGTTGGACATGGCCTTGTATGTCAGTCAGAGATCACCTCTGAGTAGGTGGTATGCAATCGAGTACAGCTGGAGTTTCTTCAGTCGAGCTGCATAGGGCATCTGCTTGAGGCCAGTGATCCTCTTGGTGAGGTACTTCTGTGGTCTTTCCAGTTGTTGCAGGTGTCTTGTAAGGTACATCCCAAATGGGGCATTGTACTCTATGATGAGAATGATGAGTGATGCATAGAGGGGCCCAATGAGCTCTTTTGATCTGGATGCAAACTCTTTTGTGATTAGGTGGGCCACATAGAAGGATTTTCTAACCACTTTGGCAATGTGATTATCAAAGGAGAGGTTACTATCTACTTGGGTCCCCAGATCCCTTATTACGTCTTCCATATTTAGGAGGCTACCACCTAGTGGTAGTTTATGGGTACTTTGTTTTTTCCAAAGGGGATGACTATGCACTTTTTGGCATTAAGCTTGTCATAGAGTTTTTTTAACTCCACCTAAAATTGAATTAATATATAAAACAGGGTAAATTAATTTTTGGAGAGGTAATGAAGATTCTGATGCAGATTAGCTTCATATGACAATAGAGTGTAAAAATGATTGCACCATTCTGGACTGAATTTAGAAATTTTGCTTAAGCATTGTGGACAGGTAAATGTATTATAACTAATTCATTGATCTTGTTTAATGCTCCAGTTCTAGACTCTGTCCCTAAATTACAAGTGCCTCTTCTTTGGTCCATTTTAGCCATAACAAGGAAAGTAAAAATTGGAAATGTAAAACTGCTCTATCTTTTACTGAATTCATTTGTTTGGCTAAAAATGTTTGTAAAAAGGAACTGTCAACCTTAAAAATGAAAGCATCTAATATTACGCATTAATATAGGTACTGGCTAAAGTTAAGTGATTTACTAGATAAATATTAATGGTTGGGTTTATTATATTGAATTTTGTTAATGACCTCTGTAAATTGTTATGATTTTATGTTTCTTATTATATGGATTTGTTTATGCTGTTTTAAAAAAATAATATCTTCTAAGTACTTTCGGCAATTCAAACCTAAAACTAAATTTACTATCAGTTTTAATGCCCAAGCCCCTTATTATGTCTAACTTTTCTAACAAACAGTCCTTCGTAGTATATGGGCAACCTGAGTTAGCATTGCCAAGATGTATAACCCTAGCCTTCTTAACATTAAACTCCATATGAGATGTCATAGACCAAGGTTCTTGGATTGATCCCATATTGAGATAACTTTTTTTAAACAAAAAACATCTTTATTGAATTATCACTTATGACATAGGCAATCATACATTTAAATAAATGAAAACAAGCCATATTGACAAATATTTCAATATCACTCAAACATTACATAGCTTATTCAATTCCTGCCTTCCCTTAAACTACATTTCTACTTCAAAACATTATTTTACATGCATTTTTTCCTTAAATTCCCTTTTTTATATGTAATTTGCTCCTACCCTTTTCCACAGTTCCTACTTCCTGTTCTTTTATCTCTGTTACTGTATTCACTACTTCTAATACAGTTGGTTAGACTTTGATTTCCATTTTCTAGGAACTGCTTTTTTGGCAGTCAGCAGAATTAAACTCAACAAGCCTTTCTATGTCTAGGCAATTCCAATCTCATAGCATAGTTCAAAAAGCTAATTTCTGTAGTTACACCAGTTTGCTCATCCAGTATTTTGGACAGAGTAGTCTGCAGGGAATTTTTAAAGTTTTCCAACTCATCATACTCCCAGAAAATATGCTCCCACTTACCTCTTTCTTCTTAATCACACCTCCAGCATTTGCAATCTACCTGAGAAAAAACTCTTTGGAGTTTGCTTGAGGTATAAAATACCTATGCAAACTCTTTCAAACAAAAATCCCAAATTTTCTAGACTTTGTTGCATATTTGGGAGCCATACATTTATCCTTCCATTGTTTCTTTATGAATTGCTTATCCAGTCTCTCTTTCCAATCCTTTCTTACCTACTTTGATTGTTCCCTATAGTTATCATGCAATATTATGTATGCCCTAGCAATTATCCCTTTGTAACATGAGCTTCTGTTCCAGATTCTACTAAAAACTCTACCAGTGCTTGTCTTTGACTTAGGATCCCCTTATTCTTTTCTATTTGCCTATACTCTATCAGTCCTTGATAGGGAAGGCAGTCCCTAGCCTGTAGTCCAAATGTATCCTTGGCCTCTTCCCATTCTATTACCTTTCTCTCTAATTATTTGCTCCCAATACCTTGGTTCCTTTGCAAGTTTTCTCCAATAAATTCCAGCGCAGAAAAATAATTTCCTTAGTTGCACTCATTTGCTCACCCATAATACCTGACAGAGTATTCTATAAGGAATTTTTAAAGTCTGCCAACTCATTACACTCTGAGAATATATGCTCTCAGCTAACTCTTTATTCCCCATTATGCCTCCAACATTTGTCATCTATTTGAGGAAAAATTCTTTAGAGTCTGCTTGAGGGATAAAAGCAGCTATGCAATCACTTTCAAGCAAAAAATTGTAAAATTTCTAGATTTTGTTGCATATTTGAGAATCATATGTATGTCCACTCATTGTTTCTTTGCAAATTGCATATCTAATCTCTCTTTCCAATCTTTTCTGAACTCTTCTGATTGATTCCTATAGTTATTGTACAATATATTATATGCAATACTAATTATCACATTTTACCAGCAGCATCTGTTCTGGATTCAATTAACAACTCATCCGGTGCAGATCTTTCATTTTGAATGCCTCTATCAGTTTCTCCTTGTCTACAATCTCATATCAATCCCACATAGGGAAGGCAATTAATAGCCTGCAATTCAAATGTCTTCTTGGCCTCTTCCCATTCTATTACCTTTCCCTCTCTAATTATTTAATCCTAATACCTTGGCTCCTTTGCCAGTGTCCTCCAGTAAATTCCAACCCCCTCTTGCCTATTATATGTATCCCTAATCGCAGTCCTCCCTATTGCAGAATCTCCTTTCTCCATTCCCATGTTGGCTTAGTTCTTAGAATACTTTCTGCTACTTTATGAATATAATATTATGTATGACTATTGTTAATCTCCTTAAGGGTCTGCATTCATAAGCCCAGTCCCTCTTTATTTCTTGAGCAGCCCCATGTTTCATCATCATCCTTTTCCACTTTGAACTATAAATTTCTGCTTATGTTAAGTATAGGAGCCTTAACTGTGTAGCTCTGAAATATCCCTTCCAGTCAGGTAATCCCAACCTACCTTGCTGCATTGGAAGGATCAACTTATCCCACTTGGCTCTTGCCCTCTTCCCCTCCTAGATAAAATCCTTCAACTCTTTATAAATTGCTATCCACAACTTCTCCTCTGGTTCTTAAAATTTGCCTGACCTATGTATAAAACTAAAGGGACTAAAAACATTTTCACTGCTTGCATCTTGCTATCTGTATCCATAAAAAAGACCTTCCAATTTCTTTGTTTTTGTATTATCTTTTGTTTAGTATCTTTCCACATACCCATAACTGTAATGAATCATCTTTAACCCATACTTCTAAGTACTTTATTTTATTATGTCTCCACAAGTATGGATGGGTATTGCTGAACTAATTCATGTGAGGTTACCTAATTTACAGCTATTGCCTTTGTTTTATCTTCATTAATTTTGTATCCCAAAAAGATTTGAAAATGTCTCAGAATGTTCTACAACACTGAAATGTCCTTTTCTAGTTTTATCAGATACAGAGTAATATAATCTGCAAAGAAAGCCAAATTTCTTTATTACCATACAATTATATCCTTGAATTTCTGAATCCCTTATTTTCCTAGCTAGTAGTTCTAAATATAACAGAAATAAAGGAGAAAGAGGACATATCTACCTGGTTCTTCTGTTCAAACAGAACTTATCAGAGAGGACCCCCTAACTTTAATTTTCACCTCTGATCCTCATACTCATATATCCTTCTAATTAACCTTATTATTGTCTCAGGGAATGCAAATTCTTCCATTACCCTGTTCATAAAATCCAAGCTTACTCTGTTGAATGCATTTCTACATTAAAACCCGCCAATAACAGTGGTATTTTTTTACATTCTACTTCCCTCTGGATGATTGTTGTTCTAGTAATGTTGTCAAATGTTTGCCTTCCCGCCACAAAACCATATTGATCCATATTTATCAATTCTGGCAAAACCTTTGCCTTTTAGCCATTATAGACATAAACACTTTATAATCATGTTTTAGAATTGAAATGGGCCTATATGAAGCTGAATCTGATGGTTCTTTACCATCTTTAGGTATTACAGCCACAACTGCTTTCTTCCAGTTGTTGGTGCTTCTCCTCATTTTAAAATACTGTTAAACAAAACATTCCAGATCTTTACCACTTTCTTCCTTCTTAGCGTCCAAAATTCCACAGGGATAAATACTGTCTATTCCTGAAGACTTTAATTTATATTGTTTACACATAACAATTTTATCTCATCTCCTCCTATACCATTAATAGTTGAATCTCATCTAGATCTAATCATGGCATATTTAATTGTTCCATAAATATTTCCATTTCTACTTTTTCTTGCTTTCTACATTTCTCTCTCCTTTATAGAACTTTTCATAAAATGTCCAAAATGTTTCTAATACCTCTACAGGATCTCTGGTTATTTTTTTTTGTTATAAGGCTTTCTAAGCTTGGAAACAGTCCTTTCTACTTACATAGCTCATTCATAGCCATCCTTTTTTAAACCTCATCCCTCCTCTGCATTAATTGCTCCTACATTTCCCATTTTTCCTATGTAATTTGCTCCTACCCTTTTCTAAAGATCTCAATTCCAGCAATCTCTGTTACTATAGTCGGTACTTCTAGTAAAGTTGGTTTAGACTTTGATTTCCATTTTCTAATAATTGCTTTTATGGCAGCCACCATAATTAGAATCAGCAAGGCTTTACTATGGTTGGCAACTCTGATTCTGTATCATAGCTCAAAAAATAATTCCTTAGTTACACCAATTTGCTCACCAAGTATCTCTGACAAAGCAGTCTACAGGGAATCTTTAAAGTGTGCCGACTCATTAAACTCCCAGAAAATATGTTCCTACTTACCTCTTTCTTCCCCATCACACCTCCAACATTTACTGTCTACCTGAGTAAAAATTCTTTGGAGTCTAGTTGAGTTATAAAAATACCTTTGTAAAGATCCTAAATCTTCTAGACTTTGTTGCATATTGGGAGACATACATATTTCCCCTCATTGTTTCTTTGTGAATTGCTTATCCAATTTGTCCTGCCAGTCCTTTCTAACCTCTTCTGATTGTTTCTTATAGTTATCATGCAATATTTTATATGTTCTACTAATTATTCTTTTTCTAACATCAGCTTCTGTTCTAGATTCTACCAAAAACTCTACCAGTGCTGGCTTTTCATTTCAGACCCCCCCCCCCATTTCTTTCTCTTTATCTATACTCGGATATCAATCCTTGATAAGGAAGGCAATCTCTAACCTGCAGTCCTTACCCTCTCTAGTTATTTGTTCCTAATATCTTGGTTCCTTTGCCAGTTTTCTTCAATACATTCCAGCTCCCTCTTGGCTATTGTCTGTATCCATAATTGCATCCAATTCCCATCCATTCACATGTTGGCTTAGTTCTTTGAATACTTTCTGCTACTTTATGATTATAATATTCTGTATGATTATAGTTATTCTCCTTAAAGGTCTGCATCCACAATCCTGGTCTCTCCTTGTTTCTTGGTCTTTCCCCCTGTTTATCATCATTCCTTCCAGTTTGAATTATAATTTTCTGCTTGTACTATGTATTGGAGCCTTAACTGTATTGCTCTGAAATACCACTTCAAACTGGGTAGTGCCAATCCACCTTGTTCTATTGGAAGAACCCACTTATCCCACTTGACCCCTGCCATCTTCCCCTGCCAAATACAATCCTTCAGCTCTTTATGCCTGATCTGTGTATAAGAATAAAGGGACTAAAAGCATGTTATCTTCTTGTACCGTAATATTGATATTCATATAATAGAACTTCCATTTTCTCAGTTTTTGTATTATCTTTTGTCTAGTCTCTTCCCATATATCCTTAGCTACTACACCAGAATCATTTTAATTCATACTCCTAAATGCTTCATTTTATCATGTCCCCATAAATATGGATATCGCTGAACAAATTTGTGGGTGGGTACACAATTTACAGCTATTACCTTTGTTTTAGCTTCATGAATTTTGTATCCTGAAAAATTTTGAATCTGTCTCAAAATGTTCTACACCACTGCAATGTCCCTTTCCAGTTTCCTCAGGTATAAAATAATATCTGCAAACAGAGCCAGCTTGTCTTGACTACCATACCAATTATATCCTTGGATTTCTGAGTCCCTTAAGTTGTTTGCCAGTGGTTCTAAACATAATGCAAATAACAAATGGGGAAGAGGACACCCTGCCTGGTTCCTTTACTCAAGCAGAAATTATCAGAGAGGACCCGACCCACTTTAATTTTCACCTCCGATCCCTTACACAGCATATCCTCCTAATCAACCATATAATTTTATCAGGGAATGCAAATGCTTCCATTGCCCTGCTCATAAAGTCACAGGTTACTCTGTCAAATGGTTTCTCTGTACCAACACCCACCAATAACAGTGGTATTTTCTTACATTCTGCTTCCCTCTGGATCATCAATGTTCTGTTAATGTTATCAAATGTTCACCTCTGCTCCACAAAACCACATTGACCCATATCTATCAATTTTGGCATCACTTCTGCCTTTCTTTTAGCCATTATAGATGCAAACAGTTTATAATCACAGTTAAGTATTGAAATGGGCCTGTATGAATCTGGATCTGATGGATCACTACCTTCTTTAGGTATTATAGCTACCACTGATTTCTTCCAGGATGTTGGTACTTCTCCTCTTAAAATACTGTTAAGCAAAACATTCTAGATCTTTATCATTTTTTCTCTACTAGCTTCCAAACTTCCACAGGAATACCATCTATTCCTGGGGACTTTCCTGTAGACTGGTTATTCATCACCATTTTATCACATTTCCTCCCATCCTGTTAGTAATTGAACCTCATCTACCTCTAACCTTGGCATATTTAATTCTTCCATAAACATTTCCATTTGTATCTTTTCGTGATTTATTTATTTCTCTACTTTGTACAGACTTTCATAGAATTTCCTAAATATCTGTAATACTTCTACGGGATCTCTTGATATCATCCTTGTTATTTGTTTATTTTATTTGTATTTATTTATTTATTTATTTAACATTTGTTTACCGAGAAAGTCGGACTGGACACAGGTCCTTTTTCAGCAGAAGCCTGGGGAGAAAACCTCCACTTATAGGTAGTAAGGATTACATAATAAAGAAACACATATTTGTTTATACAGTTAGAGTAAAAATATAAAAATAAAAGCACATTTTATACATAGTTGTCAATTGTACTAGAGCAAATAGATAGTCAAGATATGTAGGTAATATACACATGAAGAGATACATAATAAAATCATTTTGTGGTTAGAGCAAGTAAATATGTTTTGAGACATTCACAATACATATATAGAGAGTTAAATGCTGGGAAATGTCTAGAGGTGGGTAATTTTGAGTCAAGCATGATTCTGTATGGTTCAGAGAGATAAATTTGTGTGTAGATGGCACTAAGTTAGTAGAGTTTGGGTAGATAAGCTGAAAGGTAGTCAAAGTTTAGTAATGCTAATGGTGGGGTTAGCCAGGATGGTTACAAGGGCAAAGCCACGTGTCATATAAATGTTGTTTTAGTAGGGTTTTAAACTGTGTCAGAGAGTTACTATTGGATGTGATAGTGTGGCCAGAAAATGTCAGTCACTGACAAGACCCTAAAGTCGAGGCGAAGTCCCTAAGTCATCGGCTTCGAGCTCTTCATCAGGATCTCTTCATCAGCTTCAGATCGCTGTTAGACTCCGTTCCAGGCGAGGTGTTCGGCTTCTCGTGGGTATCGTTCCCAGCTCAGTATTGGAATGTGTGATCCTCTTCCGTTTCTTGCTTATTGTCGCCGTTCAAACCGGTTTTTCCTTCTTCGCTCTTCCTCCAAAGCAGAGATCGATGGCATGGCAGTGGGGTTCATTATTCTTCCTCTTCTTTATTTTATTTTGCTCTGTTTCGCTTGAAACTGGAATGAAATCCCATATGCCTCCTCATCCCTTCTCCTCTCCCGATTCCCGATTCAGTCTTTGGAGCCGGATTGTGGAGCCACCGCTGACTGGGAGCGTCCTTGTCGCGGTCTGTTTCCCCTTCCCTCACCTGCTCCGTTGGACCCGACCCGGAGAGGCCCCACGACAGTCTATCGGTCTATTTCGTTCCTCTGTGGTCGAACCCGGCCCGAGTCAGTCCTCTCTCCCCTCGAACTCCGCCCCTCGGGCTGATCGCGATCTGCTGTCCTCGGGTCTGCGCGGGTGCCCGTGGTCGGGATTCTTCCCATCGAAAGAAAGGATCTTTCTCAGGCACACAGGGTGATGCTAGAGGCAGCAGAGAGGGAGGAGGGTGGAAGATGCGATGCCTGGCTGGCGGGGGGGTCCGCCACATCAAGGTGACAGGGAAACAGTCCTGGGTAAACTTTCCAGCACTCCTGAGAGGAGGCCCGACTGTCCTGCTCTGGAGGCAGTCGGGATACCCTCAGCAAATATAACTATAGACAAGTGGTAAAAAAGGGTTACCACCAGGTGTTTTATACAACCTTTTTTTTTTATCATCCCCCATAAAAGAAAAGAGACCCCCAGATGTACTTATCCATCGAGCCCAGCACTATAGAAATTTCAAGCTGCTAGAAAAAAGAGTCATCCAACCAGTCCCAGCGGACAGCAGGATTCGGGACTTACTCAAGGTTCTTGGCCCATCATTCTAGACCTAAGCTACAATATACCCAGGAAAGAAAAAAAAAAAATGAATGGTCCAATCGATCCTCTTCCATTTCTTACAGAAGGACGAGGGATGTGCCTCATAGATCTAGAGGATGCATACTACCACATCAAAATGGCCAGGGCAAGCCTGCTTTAGTCTCTGACTCAGCCCCCAGGGTCTTCACCAAATGCATGGCAGTGGTAGCGTGTTCACTACCTACCACACAGACTATTCTTATAACACAGACATGCAAAGATCTAAACTGGGTGGCTTCAAAACAACCTTTCCAAGGGGAAGAGCTGCTTGTGCTACCGCCCACAGTTATGGTGACCGAATGGACCAATTTGTTCTCAATCTCTTGGCAGTGTTTTGGTAGTGTTTCTGCATGTTTTCCCCTTCTAAGGCTTTGCTCCTCTTCTAGCGTTTTGAGGACTATTGCAGTTCAGACGGACAACATGTCTGTAGTCTGGGTACATAAACCATCAGTAGTCTGGTACATAAACAAGATGGGGGAGAGGGGCGACTATCAAGGCGCAGAGGCGATAGCGAATTTGGCGGTAATAGCAACGGTCATCCATCGTCATCCAACGCACATCAGGCTGAGCAGAGCAATTCTGTTACCCTGAGCAGGTGGAGTGGTAATTAAAAGTGCTTAAAAGCCTTTTTTTCGCGCCGGAGACCAGCCGCATCCGGTGACCTGTTTGTGTGTCAATGAATGCCAAATCCCAATGCTACTTTGCCCTATTACTACCCCTAGGTCCCCAGGGAGAACTACTTGTTGCATGCTGCCTTGCCCCCACCCCCACCATTTCCTCATTTCCATTTCTGATATCAAAGTTTCCTCAAGCCCAGGAACCTACACACAGGACCTATATCCATTGCTCCATTCTTCTGGCCTCGCCAAATTTGGTTTCCTTCCTGAAGATACACTGCATTCGGGACCCCCTGGATTCTGAGAGCCAGACCTATTGACTCACCACACTCAGGGGTTCCCATCCAGCGCCCGTCACTCCATCTAGCAGCTTGGCTGCTCAATTCCTACTAAAACATATGCAATGCTAGTTGTATTCTGGCTAATATACAATATACACACTCCTTTTCCTCTCCTTTTTCCTTTCCTTTAGAGTTCTTAACGGACTTATTTATTTAGGGTGCTTCTTCTTCTTCTGCTACACTTCAGTTCAATTGGCCATTTCAATGAATTTCCCATTTCGAATTTCCATGTGTTATGGCTCACAGACTTTGTAAAAAGCCTTTTTTTTTTAGTTTTTCATTTTAGACCAGAGTCAGGTCAGATCGGTCCCTTCTCCTCTAAAATTAATTTTTATCTATATAAATGTTGCCCCCCTTTGAACCTCCTCTTCTCTGCCATTAAAAAATTTTTATCCTGGAAAACTCTTCTGGTAGTCATTACCAGGGCTTAGGCTAGTATCTGATATCAACTTCACTCTCTCTCTCCATCAAGCATTTGATCTTGATCTTTCCTCCTGTTCTTTTCTCTTCCACCAATTCATCCTTCCTCCTGTGTTGTGTCTAATTATATTAATTAATCAGTCCATTGAATTTCTTTTTCTTCAAAACCACTCCAACAAAATGAGTATATATGTTACAAACTGGATCACAGACAGCTAAGATTTTATTTATTTTGGATAAAGATCACAGAAAAAAAAGATCAACTCTCTTGCTTTTTGCTGATAGCAGGAAAAAGGGACTGCAGTTACCAAAGAACTCTTTTCTAAATGGTTAACGGATTGTATAATTCTTCAAATCAACCTTTACAAACCCAAAGGACATTCCCCAAGTCCAGTGTCTACATCTTTGGCTCATTCATTTCTCATTATAAGGTAGACAAGGTTTCAGGGACAGGCAACCTTTGGTTCCACAGATTGAACACTATCATATAGAAGTTATGATGCCTGGCCCAGGAGCATTCTGCTTGTGTTACAATATTGTGTACATAGTTGGCATATATATATATTTATATATGTGTCTGTTTAGATATATATATAATTATCTGTAGATTCTTTCTTTACATATGTGTATAAGCATGAATGTGCTATTCTGCAGATTTTTTTTTTGCAACTAGATCTGAGGTA
This sequence comes from Protopterus annectens, assembly GCF_019279795.1. Classification (NCBI taxonomy): domain Eukaryota; kingdom Metazoa; phylum Chordata; order Ceratodontiformes; family Protopteridae; genus Protopterus; species Protopterus annectens. Next base: position 820,168,850 of record NC_056732.1, read on the forward strand.
AGGGCAGAGGAGATTGTGGTGGGGTATTAGATTTGAGAGCTTCTTTCTTCGATGCTTGCAGAAGAAAGGGCCGGGAGACGCGAGGCCGGTCCACGAACATGTATGAACATGTGTGTGAAGAACAAAGTGAGACTTCTATTTATAGTAGATGGAAGGTTGTTCCAAGTTTTAGAAGTATAATAGGAGAAAAGAGATTCACCTGCTGAGTTGTGGGTTTTGTAACATCTAGGAGAAGTTTGAGCAAAGGGATCTAATGGGTAGGTAGATTGTTATGGCTCTCTAAGCTTGACAACAGCCCTTTCTACTTTGTGTTGCCTGAGTCATTGTGCTAAAAGTTTTTGTGCTCTAGAGTTATTATCAAAAAACAGTTGCTTAACTGCAATCTTTCTAAACTCATGCATATTATTGAGGTAATCCCTTATTTTCTGTTTAGCATTCTGCAGTTGCTCCTCTTCTTGATCTGTGAGATTCTCCCTATTTTGCAATATATTAACATTTGTCAGTCCCTCTAAATAATTCTTGTTACTTCTTAACCATATGTCTCTTTCTTTTATTTCCACCCTGTTTTTAAACTCCACTTTAATTTTATTCCACTCCCTAGTTATATTTTGGAAGAAATTTCTATCTTCTCTAATAGCTCCTGAATCATTTCCACTACCCATTCCTTAAATTCCCCTCTTTTCAACAGATGGGTGGGAAAGTGACAGTGTCTCATTTTTATTTCATTACTCTGTTTTTATTTTTATTTTAGTTATTATTGGTACATGATCTGAAATAGTTATTGGGTGTGTATGAAGATCTTCAAATAAATGCACATGTTTCAGTGAAATGTAAATTCTGTCTAGCCTAGCCCAGTTTTTGTATCTTGGGGAATAATATGTAAATTTACTGTGAACTCCTAGTACTGAATTCACATCTTCCATGCCAAATATTTTCATACATGTCTTCAAAAATCTACTCCTTTGTTATATTTCTGTTTCTGGGGCCCCCAGACACATTTTCACTGTTGCATATTCCCCACCTATAGTAATATTCCTTGCTGAAAGCTAATTATTTTTCTCAGAACTTTCTTAAGTTCCATTCTAGCAGTTTTTGGTGGAATATATATATATGCCAGTGTAATCCTTGTCCCTTGTAGTAGCCCCTTAGTACTACAAATCTACCATTATTTTCTTTTTTATCCTCTTCTATCACTATTGGAATTCCTCTTGCAGTTAATAAAAGTACTCTAATTTTCCGTTGCTCTAGGTATTCCACTGAATAACTATCTTGAAATCCTTTCTTTATCAAATTCACATGTTCAGTTCTTTCCAAGTGTGCCTCCTGTAGTATAACTATTTGTACTCTACATTTTAAATACAATTCACTACTCTTTCATTTTAGACGTTACAGAAAGTAGCATTTTCTTGAATAGTTATTATTCCCACATTTTATGTATAACATATTTTTGTTAAATGTCTAGTTCCAGCTTTTGTGTTACATGTATATACTGTTTGGCAGGTTAACCATTTATATAGTTGTTTCTAGTCATTTCCATTTGAGACTATGTCACATCTTATGAAACTTTTTGTTTTATTGAAAGCCCTAAAACAAAAAAATTATTTATTTTATTTATTTTATTTTATTTTATTTTACATTTGTTGACCGGGCTAGTCTAGCTGGATACATATCCATTTTCAGCAGAGGCCCGGGGAGAAAAGCTCCTCGAGAGTACAAAACAATGTATGATGTTAATCAAATAAAAACAGTAAATAAATTCACAATTTAACAAATAGAAGTACTATATACAATTAAGCTATTTTATGCAAAAAAGAACATATTGAAATAAGTAGTTGGGTAAAAAATAAGTAAAAATGTACAGTACAGGAACACGCTAGAAAGAGGTGTGTTAACATAAGATACTAGAGTGACAAAGAGAGATATTAAGATATAAGAGATAGTCCAAATTAGTTGAAAGACAAGTTAAGCTTCTGGAATCCAGTATGCAGGTAGATTATGCAGACATTAAAAAAACAAAACAAACATACTTCCAATATCCCCTAAAACCTATTAACTTAACAATAACACAAATAACTATGTACATCTTCAAATATTGAAGTTTTACCCTCCTAATCAGAACAAATTTTCCAAACCGACAGCCACACACACAGACTTGAGATAACCTAAAAGAACAATGTCTCAGAAACATTGCTAGAATTAGTGCTGGCTATGTACAAGGACCCAAAGACACAAGTAGAAACAGTTTTTGGACTCACAGAGGCTTCCCAGTGGGAGTTGATGTGTGTCAAGGTTCAGGTCTGAGTCCACTGCTAATCTTACCTTTTATGGACTACATTAGTAAATAGGTCGGGGGGAGATATCAATAAAGTTACTATATGCAGGTAATATGGTATTACTGGCAGAGTCTGAACGAGAACTTCAGAAAATGATAGAGGAGTGGAATGCAAAACTGTAGGCACATGAGATGAAACTGAGTACAAATAAAATAGTTGTAATGTCTGCAAATGTTGGAACTTAAATGAAGCTGAGAACTTAAATAGAAGGGAAATTGTGGAACAGATTAACAGCTTCAAGTATCCGGGAGGCGTGGTTAAGGAGGAAAGAAATCTCAATGAGGAGGTCACGCTAGAGGGCTGCATCCAACAGACACAGAGTATCAGGGATAGTATGTGATAGATGAATGCCAAGGAGGCTGAAATGTGAGGTGTACAAAACAGTGGCTTGACCAGTGCTACTCAATGGTACAGAAACCTGGGCAGTGAAGGCAGGACAGTTGATGAAGATAGAAGTGATGGAGATAAAGTGCTTGAGACAGGTGGTAGGATTCATACTGTGGGACAGACAAAGAAATGAGGACATCAAAGTAGAAGCTCAAGTAGCTGCAGTTGCAAAAAAGGGCAAATTAAACAGATGATGGTGGTTCAGGCACATGTGCAGAAAAGCAGAATACAACCTGGTGAAGAAGATTTGGGGCAGGCAGAAAGAAGACGAGAGGAAACAATGTCCTTCAAAGAGATTGATGGATTATGCGAGAGAAGGCCTGCAACAGTCGGGCATGATTGTTTTAGAAGGTATGAGAGTGGCACTGACTTGAGAGAGATGGTGATAGTTGATGTAACACCCTGAGTCCATGTAGAAAATGGGAAGAGGGGGGTGGGGATTGATAATTATGTATATTATTCCATGGGCCTCCACTACAGGAAGTCTAAGGTTTTACACAGTGAGGACTCTAGCTTGGCTGGGTCGGACTTGCAGTTTTTACTAAATGGTTTGTCTCTCTGATCTTTTTACCTATTTGTCTTGATGTTATTTGGGATATTTTGTAGGCACCCTAATGTTTATGGACATCAGGCTTGATTTTAAGTTCTGTGTTTCTAAACTATTGCCGAACAAATCCACTTATGCTGTACTGACAAGGTCAGAAGAGGATGAAGCATGCATGTCTACAGCTATTAAGGCTTGCTTTATTGGCTTGAAGGCACCCATAAAGTCTTAGAAAATAAAAAGTCATGGGCATTCAGCAGCCATGTAGCTGAAACACTGGTATGTCCTTAAGCGGTCATCTTCATATACTCTATAGACCTCCATTAAAGGAGGTTTAGGGTTTTACATAGTGAAGACAATAGCTTGGCTGGGTCTTTCTTACAGTTTTTACTGAATAATATCCGTATGACCTTTTCACCCTTTGCTTTGATATATTTATGTTATTTTATTTATTTAACATTTGTTTACCAGGGAAGCCCGAATGGGCAAATTTGTCCATTTTCAATGGAGGCCTGGGGAATAAAGCTCCACATAATAACAACATAACAGTCAGTATTTTAAACAATAGTGAAACAGTCAGAGAAATGATAGTAATAAATCACATAATAACATATTATCACAGTTCAAGTTATTAATAATGCTAACAGGATCACTTATTAACATATATTTTGACAGTTACACTTAGCATCAAGAAAGAATTCAGTGGAGTAGAGTCTCAAAAATATAACAGCTTAATATACAATGGAGTAGTGTCTCAGGTATACCTGTTTGGTACTGTAAATGGTTATGATTTATGTTATATCTGCTGTATTTTGTATAATATTGTTGTTTCTATATATATCTATATCAATATATCTATATAGCTATATATATAGATATATATGTACACACATACACACACACACACACACACACACACACACACACACACACACACACACACACACACACACAGTATTTACCACATTATTAAGCATCCCCACGCAGTCACCATCCCACAGAGAACTGACATGATGAATAATGCATTGCTGACTTTATTCAACTCAAAACAAAAACAGTTTGTTTTTGCCATTAACCATAACTTCTTCAGTGTAAATCTACACTAGAAGTGCCTCCTTTCCTTCTTTTTATAGAGATGTTGACCTATATTTTCACACATTCACAGGTCATGAAACACCAACCAAAAACAAGTTAATTTTTATTGAAAACAAAGAGATGCATTCAGATATTTGATAAATAGAGTAATAATATTTTTTTATAAATACCTTCTCTGCAGCTTTGCGACTCATCTAGCTAATTGACTTTGTCAACATATTCAAAGATAGCAACTAGCTACATTTGGCTGTACTAATAGTGCCATCAAGTGTTGAAAAATAATATAACAGTCAGCCACATCAGACATTAAGTAGCACTGTCTAAAACATATCTTATTAAAATTCACTCTCCTTTATACAAATTTTCCATTTGGCAGTAGTATCTAACAGTGCCACAAAGTGTTGTGAAATTTATATTGCGGCCAGTCACGTTAAACAATACAAAACACTATGTCACCAAGGCTCAGGTAATTTTGTGGTTCTTTCACCTGTCAAATAATAAACTCTAAGAAAATTATATATAACTCAAAAAGCGTGTTATATAATAACATTTTCGATTACAGATTTTCATTTAATCCTGGTATAAATAATGCTCATATATTAAATAAGCTGTCTTTTTTCTTTGTGACTTAAAATCTCTGATATGAAGATATGTAGCGGAACTGATGCATAAGTTGAGAAGATGAGAAGAAACTTGAAAAGGGAGGTGCAGTAATTAAAACATGAAAGGATACATATAGTGTGTAGAAGTGCAGATGTAATAATCCGGGAAATAAAAAGACAAAAAAGGAGTCACATCAACTTGAAGCAGAAAGAGATCTAGGGAAGACTTAACAGCTGTATTATAAGCAGTACGAGAAATTGGCAAGTGGCTGGTACGATACTGGGATGAATAGTAAGTGACATCACTAGAAAAAAAAAGTTGCTTTCCCCTTTTAGTACACAGTTGGTAAGATCCTATCATGAATACTGTTTTATAGCTTATGAATATGTGCCTTCATAATGATATATGTGGGATAGAAGCATTTCAGAAGAGGACAGTAAAAAAATGCATGCTCTCCACTTGAAGCAATATAAAGACAGAGAGAGAGAACAGAAAAGAGAAACATGCATAGCTTTAAATAAAGAAGGAATAGAAAATATGTGACAGAAATGTTTATGTACATAAGCAGACTGTACATAGCCATGTTGAATGCAGTCTTTTTTTTTTTTTTTTTAAAAAGAACTGTACGAGGATAAAAGGAAACAATTTAAAGACACAAGATGGGCAACTTAGAGGAAATAAAGCAAGGAATGTTTTCACTGAAAGGATAGTAGCTGACTGTTACTGGAACCATCTTGTTAAGGTAGTATGTTCAAAAACAGTGCAAGAATTCAAGAATACATGGGATAGATATAAGGGTTCTTTTGTCAGGGTTGGGAAATAAAATGTAGGTTAAATTAAGTTAAATGAGATCTTTGGTTTACCAAACACACATATTGGTACACACAGACAGGCATGCAGATATCTAAAACTACCCAAACTTTTAAGAATAGTTCTTTAATTTATATAAAGATATTGTGGGTCATTGAATATAATGCACTTTATCTTTTTTCAACCATTCACCTTCAAGAAGCACAGAGTTTAATAATATCTGCCTGATTTGTCTGCCTCTTTGCCTTCATTGTCTTAATTCACAGCATGAAAACAAGCATTTCCCAGGCAGGCAGTGAATTTCAGGATGCCTTCAAATCCATTATATTAGATGTACTCGAAAGCATAGGGATATCAAGACTAAAGAACTTTTCTGCAGTCACTTACCAAAGGCTTTGAAATGTCAGTGGGGTTCTTCTGCCCTTGGAGACCTTCATTTTAAGATCCTTATTATGTATCTTTGAGGATGTGGGTTGCAGTTTTCTAGGATATGTGTTGTTAAGGGCATTACATTCTTTAAGATACCCGATTGTTCTCAAATCGTCAGTAAGCATGGCTATTAATTAGTACACATGGTAAATTTAAGATATAAACAAAATGAACACTAGCCCAGGGCACCGGCCTGTATTCAGAACCGCATTTTCCTGACTTATTTTGTCTCTTGTTTCTCCTCTTCAGTTGTCCTGACCATTTTTTAATGACTGTAATAGATAAAGTAGACAAAACTCTGAAATTCATTCTTACTTTCTGAGATTAATTACATATAACTAATATTTGTCATAGTTCAGGTGATTTAAACTTTACTACTGCTAAACTTAGCCATGAAGTATAAATATGCAGTAGGTGTTCAGTACAATTTTATTTATTTTATTTAACATTTGTTTACCTGGAGTGCCTGACTGAGCCAAAAAGGCCTGTTTTCAGTGGAGGCCTGGGGAGGAAAGCTCCAAATTACATTACATTTACATAATCAAATAAGCATAGGACAAAATGATAAAAACAATTGGTTGCAATATACATATTGAATTGAGATGGTGTAAAAGGCAGAACTAATTAACAAAATATATTAAATTGAGATGACACAATAACAGTGGTACAAATAATGTAGTAGGATTATAAATCCACAAATTACACATTATAATAGATGATGCAACTGATATTCTTGCTAATATTTCATGACAAAAGACATTTTTCTTTCCTTTTTGTCACATCTTTTGGAATATTGTATGGGGAAATCGAGTGAAAATATCTCACCCATAGCTGATGTCTGTACTTTGGTGAGTGACAGGTGTGAATTGTAACCATTTGGATTCCTTTAATGGAATGATGACAGACCTGACTGATGAATTACTCCACAGCTTGTTTGGAGTTTAAGGTGTCTTTCATTAGCACAGAGATGTTCAGCATCATATATGTGCAATGGATCACCCAACATTCAAGAAATGTCTGTCTACAGATTTAAACTTTATGAATATCAAGCTTGTTGTGCCCTCTGATAACTGTAATGGAATATGCTCATTTCCCTCTACTCTGCAAAAGACTAAATATAATCTTTAAATGCATTTGTTCTGTGTAAAATTAGTAGTAGCTTTGAGCATAAATGATTTGGACTTGCAACAATAAATACCAATATTTGAACATATTTTCTAAATTCACTGAGAATGCTGTAGTACGGTTCAAAAATAATGTGGCTAATCTTAATCTTTGCTGCAAGACTGGTGAAAAATGTCTGGTTAAGGAACTGGGGCATAGGACAAGGATGTTGTTTTTTTACAAGGTACAAATGGCTCTTTGGAATGAGATGGGCATTCTGCTCTAACTCATTTATACTACAGAGCTGTGGACTGTCTCATGCTTGCATAGTGCCGTGACATTGGCTTGACTAATCTGAGGTTGTGTGTTCTGTGTGAAATACTAACACTGTGTATTATAAAGAGGTGTGCACAAATAAAAAGGTTGGCCCACCATTGTAAACTGATTAACTACTATGGTGGTTAGGGGGCAAAGTAATGGGCACAAACCCTAACCCTAATTCTGCCCCTTCCTCCAATCCTAACCCTACATCTTACCTTAATAAAAGCCTTCCCATAACACTGCCAGTACACAAGACACACTTGCACACAAAAACACACACATACGCACTTTAAAAACACGATATCCATCCCCCATACAACTCAACCTCTTAGCACAAGAAATCTGGACAAATCTACCATAAGAAGGCAAAAGCAAAATATTGTTGCCTTTGTGGGGATTGAACAATCTTAGATGCTCCACCCTGGAGGAGGTGCCGACAGACACCGCTGAACTCTCCACCTATGTCTTCAAGGAAGGAAACACAGATGCTGAATAGTATTTTACTGTCACCAAGATGGAGGACTAAGATCAAAGATAAAATAATTGGCCTCAACAATTTGCTAGTCAACTGGTGGCATTACAAGGGGAATTCTGCACTTGTCTGCCAGGGCCAAGGTGGTTGGCAATTCCTCCTCCTTTGCTAGTGATGAAATGCACCTTTTATGTCATGATTTTTGCTTACTGATCAAAATCTTTGGTGCCACCATAGTAACCTTTTCAGGCAAAGTTCAGCTTGTGGTCCTACCAACTTAGGAAATTCTAATCTGGACAATATGAAGGTAGTATTGGTCAGTGCCAGATGCTAGGACAGCAAAATGTCTTAATTTAAGGCCTTCCTCTACCTTGAAGTCATGCATATTTGTATAGTTATAGAAACTTGGTTCCACTGCAAAAACAGTACTGGTTATTTGCCAGAGTTCAGTGCCCACCATACATTCATGTCTGCAGGGAACTGTTGGGGGCATATCATTATTTGTTAGGAACTTGTTTCTTGAGCTTGTAGAAGACCAAGAATGCTCAATAAATCTACCAACTATAAGCATGTTGCTTAACTAAGTCAGATAAAAAAAGCTGTTCATCAAACAGAATACACTTTTTATGGGTGACTAGCTATCCCAGTATAAACAAACCCATGCAACAAACAAGAAATGCACCCAAGGATTACTCAGTTTTATTAATGCTAATCACTGTGATCAAATTATTCCTTTCCCATCAGAGGTGTTAATCTTCTTGGTCCTGTAATTCCTGACTGTACAAGCCATGTACTACTCCTAAAGTTACAACTTCCTTACTAAAGTCTGACCATCTAGCCAGCAACCATTTCCTTTAAGGCCATGCCTCTCAACTGTCAGGATTTTTGCAGAATGTCCATATTTTCGCCTCATATTTTTATCTGTGGTTTTCTAGCAAATTGTTGAGGACTGAAACTACTAAATAATGACACACATTTGCGTTTCAGACTTCCTGTCCTTCAGAAAATGCATTCTTATGCAAAACCTGTTATTCTAGCAGCTCTCTAAGTTTAGAAAAGCAACATTTAAAATCTATCATTATTTTTGGGCCTTTGTCCCAACATTATTTTTGGATCTGTTCAGATTCTTGCACTAAGAGGTTGAGAGGTATGTTTAAGGTGTATGTTGGATCCCCCCCACAAACATTTTACCCAGTGTCACACATCTCTGTTGGGTCTACCAGCTTGCCTTCGGACCTCTGGACTTACTCTGATATCACTGTGGCAAGTTATGGATCCTAAGGACATCTTGGGGGCTTGACCATCTCTGCCTTCATCCTGGTGGGTGTTCTTTAAATTCCCTACTCACTTCCATGCCTTGCTTCCCACATTTGTTGCTTACATTTGAGGGCAACTCTTCTCTTTGAACCATGCCTCCCCTATGGAAGTGTCAGTGATGAATGCCTTCCCACCCAGGATTTGCACGACCATCCCTCCCTGCTACTCCATCAGTCACCCAAACTGCTAATTAAACTTGAGTTGACTGAGCCCTAGTTAGTGCTTTATCTCTCTCTGCCACCAGAGTTGCCTCATTTATCGATCTTCTTGACAATTACAAGTAGTACAGTTCTGTAAACAACTCAGTGGCTAATACTAATTCAATTACCTTATGAGCAGGCACATCAGAAAGTCTGTTGCAATGTATATAAGAATAATAGAAAGTTTAGAAATAAGCCCCTATGGTGAAATTCCCGTATAAATAAAATTTACAAAAAAAAGTTATTTATAACAGATTCTCACTCTCCAAGTATGGCTTAAAGCTAGTAAGTAAAACCTTCGAGCACACAAGGAGTGGAAGGCCACGTGACGTCATGTTCTCCACCATTTCTAAAGGTCAGCACAATATCTTCTTCAGTTATAGTATGAAAAACAGAAATTATACCTCATTACTGTACCAAATTTATTTCCAATGGAGTCTCCCACACTGATCCCAATGTTATTGCTAATATCCTTGCAAGTATATTCAGTCCTAATTTCACACTCCCAATCCAGCCAGATGTCATAACTCACTATCCCATTCCTGCCAACATCACCTTGGAGCAGATTTTGTCTGCACTATCTGAATCCACAAATACTAACTCCATGTGACCTGATAATATTCAAGGATCTCAGTTAGTGCCAAAAGGGCAACCTCCTCTTAATTCTCTTCAATATAAATCTCTCCATGGCTGGTATGCCTGAAGCATGGCAAATGGCCATAGTGGTACCATTAGACAAAAGCAGACCAGTGCAGACTCGGGGAATTAAAGACCTATTAGTATCATCTCCAAACTTATGTAGTACATAATTGATGAACTGATAAGCAACAGCATAGGTGACCTACATACCTTGTACCCTATCCAATTAAGATTTGTAAAAGGTAGGTTGTGTCTACTAAATAGAGTGGATTTCTTCAAAAATGTAATTTAAGCCTTGGATGATGATTTGACAATCTGTACAGCTTCCCTTGACCTCACCAAGGCCTTGACACCATTCCACATGCTGGTGTCACATACCTGTGTAGTTCACTGGATAGCCAGTCTGCTCTCTGAAAGAATATACAGTGCTAAGGAAAGGGGTACTTTATCAGTCCAGAAGAGTGTACCATTTGATAGGGCTCTTATCTTTTGTTTGGCATCTAATTCTCAGTAGTGAAAGCAGATATCAAGGGTCTATGACTAACTATATTTGCTGCTGACTGGTGATTGAGTGCATCTGTCAAATCCCTCTTGGATACTCATATACTCTAGCAGGGCCTGGACCAGACCTACAACTGATGCATCAGTCATGCACTTACCCTATATATGGAAAGATTCAGTGTAGTTACTTTTCCAAAGATACCATCCCTTCCTCTTACCACATTGCTCATAATCCTCTCAAAACAGATGTGGTTAGCTGAGGTTTGGGTACTTAATATTACTTTTGATCGTCACATCTTAGGTGGGGTTAGGAAGTCCTTCTGCCTTGTTCTTCTGATTTGTAGGGGTTTCTCATCTAGTTCCCATACAGTCTCGGTTCCTCTATACTTTTTCCTTTGTGGACTTACCATTGAATACTATGCTTCTTTTGGAATATTTCCCTAAGTAGACCTATGCCTAAGTACGGCACTACTTTTGGAATATTTCTGTTAGTATGCCTATCATTGAATGCAATGCTCCTTTTGGAATATTCCTCTTAGTAGACCTATCATTCAGTTGCAACACTCCTTTCAGAATATTTCCCTTAGTAGACCTATGCCTGAATACAATGCACCTTTTGTAATCATCATCATCATCATCATCAACCACCCCTTTCTCATTTTCTACATGTGGTAGGGGTGTCATGTCAATGCGTTTATATTACCTCGTCGAACTTTTACTGCATCGAAGCAATAAATATCGAACACAATTGATCATGCAGTAAAATATTGAATGAGGATAAAAAAGCAAAAAACAAACCAAAAAAAAAAAACTAAAGGGCGTAGGCAGGGGCAAGCCCCCCCCTGCACCCCCCACACCCCCGCTACTTAAATATACCAACTCTGAGACCATACTACATTGAGGTAAATGGAAATCTCCCCCTATGGAGATTTACGTTTACCTGGCCGATATTCTTCGCTTTCGATATCGTCATGCCGACAATATCAGATTCGATATTGTCAGCTTGCGACAATATAATATAGACCCATGTCAACTATTGACATCTCTGTCTGTTCAATGCCATTCTTCTACTTTCTTCAACACTCAGCCCTGACTGTTGTAGGTCTTCTCTCACACAATACATCCACCTCTTTGCTGGACACCCTTGTTTCCTTCTTCCTGTCTGTCCCAATTATTTTTTCACCAGATTATCTTCTGCTTTTCTGCACATGTGCCTGAACCACTGGGATCTGTTTTCTTTGACATTTTCTGTAGTTGGAGCTACTTCGGCTTCTGCTCTGATGTTGTCATTTCTTCATCTGTCCCACAGTATGCATCCTACCACCTGTCTCAGGCACTTCCTCTCCATCATCTCTAGATTTCTCAAGTGCTCTGCTTTACAGCCCAGGTTTCTGTAGCATACAATAGTACTGGTTGCACCACTGTTTTTTTTACACTTTACTTTTCAGCTTCTTTGGCATTCTTCTATCATACACTACCCCTACCACTCTGTACCAGTTGACTGCAGCCTCTCTGATAATATCATTGACCTCTTCATTCAGGATTGCCTTATCTTCAACCACCCCTCCTAGATACTTGAAGCTGTTAACCTGTTCCACTATCTTCCCTTCTACCTCAATTTCAGCTGCTTCTGATTTCCTTAATTTGCTGCCATTACAACTGTCGTATCTGTACTCAGTTTCATCCCGCGTGCCTTCTGTTTTGCATTACATTCCCCTATTCTTTACTAAAGTTATTGTTCAGAGTCTGCCTGTAATACCACATCATCTACATATATATATGTCGCCTCCAGCCTGCTTGCTAATGTAGTCCATCACCAGTATGAAAAGCAGTGTGCTCAGAACTGAACCCAGATGCATTCCCACTCCCTCTTGGAACCCCTCTGTGAGACTGAACACTGTTTGTACTTGAGTCATTGGGTCCTTGCACATAGCCTGCACAATTCTACCAATGTTTCTGGGATTTCAAACCACTGCAGGACTCCCCAGATCAGCCTTCTTGGGACCTTGTCATATGCTTTCTGCAAGTCTAGGAATGCACAGTAGGACTCTTTCCTCATCTCTAGTTTCTTCTTAACTATCTGTCTCACTGGAAACATTGGGTCAGTTTTGCTGCATCGTAATCTGAATCTGAACTGTTCATCTCCCATATTACTTTCTGGTACTCTGCATATTCCTTTGTCAATCACCCTCTCCAGAACTTTAATACAATCTGACAGGAGTTGTATATCTCTGTTCTGCCCACAGCTGTGAATGTCCCCTTTGTTCTTGTACACTGACATGAGTATGCTTATTCTCCAGTCATCTGGGATCCATCTTTCTCTCCACACTGCTATGAGTACCCTCAGGAGCCATTTCTTCCTTATCTGTCCCAACATCTGTATCACATAAGCCTGCTGCTTTCCCCAACTTCATTTTCCTTAGTGATGTTCTTACTTCTGTGGTGGGCTCCTCTTCTTCTTTCACTGCAGGCTGTGTCTGGGGCAGTACAATTTTTCTGAGGTTTTCTTTATTTAGAACCCGATAGAAGTATTCCTTCCATCTGCCTTTTTTGTCCTGTAAGCTGAGCAGGTTGTTGGTGGCATCCCTTATGAAAGGTGTCTGACTATTGTCTTCTTTTTGTTGGTACCTTACAATCTAATAGAGTTTTTTTGTGTCATCTACTGAGTCACTTTCCAGAAGTTGGTAGAGTGCCTCTGACTCCTTGTTCCTCCTATTGCAACTCCTCTCTTATCAACTTTGTTAGCAAACCAATATTCCTTTCTGACCTGGTCTGTCTTTTCTCTCTTCCAGTTTTTCCTGTACTTTCTTTCTTTTGATGATTTCCTGGACTTCTGCATTCCACCACCAGCTTTCCTTATGTACCTTATATTTATACCTTGCTTGGCCACATATCTATTCTGTAGTCCTCACAAATGCTGTTTTGAGGTGCTGCTATTCTTCTTCAACTCCACTTATTTCCTGTTGAGGTATTAGAGCCCTGAGTAATTCCCTGAACTTTTGTGCACTCTCTTCATTCAACTTCCAGGTTTTCAGTCTGGTCACTGTTGACCTTAGATCCTTCTCTGACCACTGCTTACAGCTGATTGTAGCAACCAGTTGTTTATGCTGTGGGCCGCCTGTTTCACTGTGGATGACTTTGCAATTACTGATTTTACCCCATTGTCCTTTCCTTACTTGGAGGAAGTCTACCTGAGTTGCATTTTGGCCACTATTGCATGTGATCTAGTGACTATCTCACTTGCTGAACCAGGTGTTGGCCACAATCAAGCCATTTTACAGACAGAAGTCTACAGTGGCCTCTCCTTTACTGCTGTTGCCGCACCCACGTGTATCCAGGCAGTCCTCATATCCTGTTCTATTTGTCATGATATCTGCATTCAGGTCATCCATTATCAACACCATTTCAGTTGCTCTGCTTTATCTGGTAAGTCCTGCAACTGCTGTCGGAATGCGCTATTTTCCTCATTATGACAACCCTGCTGTGGGGCATAGACCAAGATTATGAATTCTGTCCTATCATTACACTGGAAAGTGATTGCCAAGAGCCTGCCGCTAATTCTGATGACATCCCTCACTGTCTTCTGAAGCCCTCTTTTACCACATTTCCCACATCATTTCTAGTCTGTCCTCCTCCTGTGTAGTAGACTCTGGATCCCAAGCCAAGTGGCTTTGCTGCACTGCCGTTCCACCTTGTCTCCTATATATAATAATAAGCCTCCCTGGTTGGGAGGGTGGCCTAATGGTTAAGGTGTTTGATTTACAAACACAAGGTGCCGGGTTTGAGGCTCACAAGGGATAATTGGCTAGGCTGAAAATGGCTCACAAGGGCAGTAAGCTTAGTACGAACTTATGAACCAGAGCCATTTCTGTGGTGTCTATATGTCCCATCTCTCCTCCTTATTATTATGCCATCCACTTACAAGCTATGTCCTGTCTGTGAGCCTGCACTGAGTGTCGCAATTCTTAGTTCATGTTTGGCAGGTTGATTAGATTTATGTTCAACTTTCACACAACAGAGCTATCCCAGGTAACCCAAGCTGGGCAACTGGACACCAACTGGCCAGTAACTGATTCACCCAGGGCTACTAGACTTTATAGTGAGCACACACTGGCCAACAGGAACACCTACACCCCTCCCACTGTTAACATGGATCTCTGGCTTATGTCAGGCAAGTGCCACGCTCATTTGGCAGCATTAGTCAACACGATCGAATCACCTAGAGCCATATTTTACACCATTGAGTGGCTAGCCGTGCCACCATGTGCAGTTTGTGATCTGTGTTTTCCTATCTTGAGGATATTGTACACCAGGATAGAATGCCCAGAGTGGTTGGTCTTCACAACTCTTTCCCCTATAGGGCACCAATTACAGTCTGCCCACATCTCCATTTTTGGGTGAGTTTGAGATGGAACGCTCTGCATGTTCTCCCTGTGTGTTTTGGTGGGTTCCTTCCACCTCTGAAAAACATGCTAACGTCATACAGGCATTAGTCAAAAGTCCGGACCGAAACTGTATGGTGTGCATGAGCGAGAAAGTCCTTAACAATTATGCCAACTGGTCTTTTGGAATGTACCTCTTGAAACATCTTCACTAGCTTAGGATACCGAAAGATTTCTGACCAATAAAATTTTTGGACTGTACGATCTAAGCTAACACAAAAAACTAAAGGCCCTCTGTTTTCTTTCATATCATCTTCTGAGAGGTGATCTCTGTTTATGCATTTAAGTTGAATGTTCCTACCATTTTCAACTCCCTTTACATTTGCAGAAACAATGGTGTTTCTAGTGCTTGTGCCTAAGAAGTCCACCTCTACTGCAAGATGAACAGCGCCTGTTGGCATGACAGATTCATAACACAGAGGATCCCCTTGCCTTTGGAATAAGTTCCTCCTACTCATCAAGTAAGATAATACCCTATCTACTTTCAGAAATGATGACTGGTTGGGAAACCCATTTTCCTTACTAAGTTTAAATGATGTAATCTTAATACCAGGGGGTGTAGCAGATAAGCTTGACAAGAGGACTTCAGCTTAGGATGAACATATGAACAAACACATAAATGCACACACGTGCATAAATGCTCACTTGTGCACACACATACATGTGCTGTTCCCTGGGTGAATCATAGAATATATATACCATACAGAATGTTGTGCATGTAAACAAATATCTACCAAAACATTTGCAATAATGAAATTCATTTACAATATGCTGTAGACACTTCTGTGACAAATAATGCAGAAAAGTATGACAACATTGGATTACCTCCAAGTGGCCGGATATAGCCCACTGCATTCAGGACAGCTAGTCTTCCCTTCCCCTCCTGTGGAAGCCCCATAATTCTGGAACTGGTATAAACCTTAATTCTCACTGGTGCCACTGCCCAGAGTTGATGTCATCTTCTGCCTTTAGGATTTGGGGTCCTACACCCCCCTTTTATTACCATTGTATCCCTGCTTTCTTTTCGTATTGTTGTTACTCCCTGCTCCTCTCTTTTTCCTGGTTCATCCTGAAAACATATTATTAGGTTTGACTGTCAAGCATTTTTGACCTAATTTCCTAGTCTGTTAATTAGTGTAGAGGATTAAGGTAATGAGACACTTCCTGTAGTTTGGGGTTTTGATTCCCTTAGCCAATATTTGCCTGCTGTGTGACTTTGAGCAAGTCGTTTATCCAGGCAGTGTCCCAGGGCAATTGGTAAGTTGGCTAGGCTCCTCTATGGTCTCCAGGATTACGTGCCTACTAACTACCTAGGGATCTTCAATATGCTTGATTACCATTATTGTATGCTGATATAGTTTTTCTTTCTATATCTATATCATGATTATTTTTAAAGGTTATTAATGTCTGGCTACGTCTGTTTCTAAGAGTGAATGAGTTGCATATCATGTATTTGCTTTTTCTATTACTGATATTTTTAGTTTTAGTACTAGGTTCTCCTGTTTGCTGTTAGCACCTCTGGTGATATATTTCAGGCATTGAATTCCAAATAGAACTGAATCAGAGATTCATTTATGGATTAAGCAGAGGTTTCCTCAGTAATTTGTAAGAAACAGAGTATAATGACAATTCCTGAACTCTTTCTAAATTGTTGAAATCTTCTAACACACTATTTTTTCCTAGTAAGGAATCATTATGCATTTTCAGGCTGCATCAAATGGGGTACTTGAAGGCTACAAAAATGCAGTAGTGTATTCATTAATGGGGAGGATCAATGTGGTACGAAATTAGTACAGTGATATTTTTCTGGAGTGACCAAGCATGCTTCGTTTGCAGGCTTTATCAGGTATATAGTGCCCAAAGTGTAAACTGATACCCACCATATCCCTCCATCTCTAATGTTGGCATTGTTTTCTTTGGCCATATATTTTGTAATCATAATTTATTTCCTTTTTTGCCAAGTCTGATGATACTACATGTTTTGGATATTAAAGATTAAATTATTATGACTACACTAGGCATGTATATTTCTGGAGACCACCTTATCTTGGCTGGTGATACATATTTATATGGGGGCATTGGGCTTCATTGCACCCTCCTCTTGCCACTCACTTGACACCCGTAATATGCATCAGTGTCAATCTGCTAAGATTTTCCTCTTGATATCAACCTATGAAGTGGCCATGGCTTCTAAAGGGGCTGTGTGTGTGTGTGTGTGTGGGGGGGGGCTCCCATGTGGGGCAGGAACAAATCTTTATTTACTTCCTGCATTGCAAACACTATGAGTGCCAGTTGTGGGACTCCTTTAAGGGCCCTCAGTACAAGGTGAATGTTTTGCACTGTATTGCCAGGATAGAGATTGATGTGAAGGGCATCATCCACACTGGTGAGCTGTGCCAGCATTGTAACAGCAGCCTAAAGAAGTGCCATTGTGGATTTCCTAGCCCATAGGATGAGGAAAATAGTGTGAGACAGAAAAGGAGAGAATGCCAGAGTTCTGCAGTAAGTTACAGTGACTGGTAGTTAGTTGCTTGTTCATATATAGACAGTTATATCCAGTTCTTGGGGATCCATGGACATGCTTATTTTTGTTTTCTGTTTTTATCACTTGATGAAATATAGGCTAATCCGCTAATATGCCAGAGGTGGCAAAACTTTCCAGACATCAGGGTGTACATCATAGGATCATAGGAGATTACTAGGTCAATGACTCCAGGGCCCTTAGAAGCCTAGCCAAGTTCAACCCGTGTTCCCAAGGGTGTCTGGTTCAAGCAGACACTAAAATTGGCACCTACTGCCCCTGTTCAAGAGGGACACAGGTGGAACCCCTGGAGTGAATTTCTGATTACCCATCCAATTGTACTTAAATAGGGACAATGAGGGGCTTTGTTTAACATGAATAGGAAACTTGTTCCAAAGACGGGGCAATCTCTGTGAAACTATCTGTCACCCCAGTGAGTTCTGTTGATGTCACATACCAGGTTACAGTCCTTAGAGTGAGTGACCCATGTGCCATTTGATTTGTGAACGTGCAGCGTTTCCATTAAAGCTTTGTCAGAGACTGCTCTATATGCAAGGCACAGGTAATTTCTGAGCAGTCTGTATGACACAGAGTAAAGTGACAATGATTTCAGTCTGTCCACATAGGACAGATATTGGAGACTCTGATTTTTCCTGGTAAGGAACCTCTGTAGCCTCTCCAATTGCTGCAGTTGTTTGGAAAAGAACATACCAAAGGGAGAGTTTTACTCTATTATTGCCCTGATTTGGGGAGAATACAGGGGGTTATAACCTCTTTTTTCTGGATGCAATAGCCTTACTTATGAGATGGGTAATATAAAACACCCTTCTTACCACTGTGGAGACATGGTAAATGAAGTTAAGGTTGCTGTCAATCTCTTTGCCCAGATCTCTCATCACTGACTTTGTGCTTAGGGTATTGCTATTGATGTGGTAGTTTGCAGGAAGGGGATGATAATGCATTTTTTTGCATTAAGTTTAAGGCCTTGACTTTTGCACCAGTCATTAGTCTGCATAAGACCTTCTTGCAGGGTGTTGACATTACTAGGGGTTTCAATGATCACACCCAGTTTGCAGTTACCAGCAAACTTTGTCAGCCACAGTCCTTTTGTTTTAGCCTGTACTTAGAAGAAGTAGATTCTGAATAGTAAGGGTCCCAGAACTAATCACCGTGAAACATCACTGGTTTGCTGGAGGAGGTGGAGTCCCCTATTTTGGCCATTTGAGTTCTATCAGTGAATCAGTTTGCAACCAACCTGACAATATAGGGGATGGTACCCAGTTGGGTGAGTTTATCAATGATGACTGAGTGGAGGATTATGTCAAAGGGCTTGGGTAAGTTTAGGTAGGCCCTATGCACAGATTTGCCCTCATCTAGGGCTTTGATGACTGTCTCGAAGAAGTCCACCAAGTTTAACAGGCATGATTTCCCTTTGACAAAGCCAAACTGGGTGGGGTCAAGCATCTGGAGATTTCCTATATCTTTGTTAATAAGGTCCATGATGATTCATTCCATGGCCTTGCAGAAAAGGCTGATCAGGCTAATGGGGCTATAGTTCCTGGGGTCTGTGGATGCACCCTCTTTGTGCAAAAGGATGATGGTAGCCATCTTCCATTCTTCTGGGAAGACGCCAGTGCTTAGGCTGCGAATGAAAAGCATGCTCAGTGATGATGCTAATTCCTGTTTTAACCCATGCAGAACACAGCCCAGGATGTTGTCTGGTCCCACAGAGGCTGTATTTTTGGCCTTGGAGAGGGCATTTAAGACCTGCTTCTTAGAGATACTAAGCAGGGGACAGATATTAGTGATGCTTTGGGATATATGTGGTGGGGACAGGGGAGTGAAGATTTCACTGAATCTGTCAGCCAGCAGGTTTGCTATATTCACAGGTTCTAGATATGTAGTACCATTAACTACGAATTCATAGCAAATCTGGGCCTCACCTTTGAGGTTATGGATGTAACTAAGGAACACCTTGTGGTTATCCTTAGTTAGGGAAACTAATTTGGATTCATAGTTAGCTTTGGAGGACTTCACTAGGCACCTTATTTGCTTGTTTAAGTTGAGGAGGGAATGTTTCCAGTTTTGAAACCGTTCCTTCCTACTCTTAGACAACAATTTCTTTCTCCTATTATATGGCCTATTAATGGCAGTTGTCCACTAGGCAGGTTTGTTTTTCCTTGAAGATCTTGCTTTGATTCTATCAGGTATGGCAGAGTCAATACAATTGTACAGGTACTTGTATAAAGCATTGGTGTATAACTCAGCATAGCTGTCTGTTCCATCAGTGGGGGAGGGACTATGAAGCTATTTATGCTGTCCAGTAAGAGGTTGTAATTGGCCTTTGAGAAGTTTTTTGGTCCAGTTGTTGCTGGGGGGGGGGGGGGGGGGGGGCTTGTGTTATAGTTACTTCTAGCAAGACTGATTTGTGGTCAGAACTCACCAGAGATGGCCACACATTGGGGGTGGTGCAGCGGTCCCCCATGTTAGTGAGCACCAGGTCCAGGATGTTTGAACCCCTTGTGGGTGTGTCAACCAGCTGGTCCAGGTCATTGAAGTTAACAAAGTCCAGGAACCTTTGGGTGAGTTAGTACATGTATAATTTACCCAGTCTATGGGTTGGTAATTAAAGATACCCAAAACCATGGTGTTTGGTTGTATCTTGATTGACTCAAGTAGAGCCAAGTAAGCTATGTGGATGTCTTGATTCATGGAGGGGGTCCTATAGCTGGCAGTGACCTGAAGAAGGGTCTTACCTACAGTCAATTGCACCCGAAGTAATTCAAGGGAATCATGCTGTTTAACCAATCTAGAGGTGTGTTTATCTTTAATGAATATTGATATAGCACCTCCTTTAGTTCTCATGCCTTCAGTTTGTGGTCTGAACATGTGTAAGGAAATGTAATCTGGTATAGCTGCAGTGCTCTCTGCAGCCTTAAACCAGGTCTCAGTGACTGAACAAATGTCAGCATCTTCCAGGGTGAGGACTGCTTCTAGTGAGCGCAGTTTCTGGTTTAGACTCCTAGCATTTAGCAGCATAACCTTGAGGTTGTTTTTAGTGGGCATTTTTACATTGGGAATTTTATTCTTCTGACATTGCCTAAAAAGGCACTATGGGATGGCAAGAGCCTTAGCCAGTAAACAAAATCCTAAGAGTGACAGATGAAGACCATCTCTGGCAAAGCATCGAGGTCTGTTGACCATGTCATCCCAGGCTGACAGATACTGGATCTCCTTTGAATGACACCAAAAACTAAGCCAATTGTTGAAGTCAATCATTTTTTGTTTGTATTGAGGTATCATCCTAGGTGAAGGTAAAATGCTGCTTAAGGCTAGGGACATACCTGCCTGAGACACATAATCCAAGAGCCCAGTCATGTCTCTCTTCATATAGTCCAGTGAAGCAACTAGGCATCTACCCCTATATCACTAGGTGGGTTGCAAATTGGCTGACAGATAGAACCCACAGTGTGAAAGTAGCAGACTCCAAGTCAGACTGCTGACCAATCACGAGTGGTGTCCCACAGGGATCGGTCCTGGGTCCTTTCCTGTTTGGCATCTACTTTTCAGAAGTCCAAGCCAACACGGAGGGACTCTGGCTGACCAAGTTCACAGACAATCTCAAGCTGGGAGCCATTATTAACTCCCCAAGTGATGCAGATATCCCACAGAAAGGCCTCACTGAGACCAATGAATGGTGTTGAAACCATGGCCTTAAGCTTAATGCCAAAAGATGCGTCATCATCCCCTTTGGGACAAACTCAGTTCCCACTAATTACCACATCGATGGGAGCCCACTGAACACTGAAGGCATTATAAGAGCTCTGGGGACACAGGTTGGCAGTAACCTCTCCTTTGACCACCACATTGCCACTGTGGTTAGAAAGTCCTTCTGTGTGGTACATCTCATTACCAAGGGTTTTGGATCCAGGAAGAAAGAGATCATCATCTCTCTTTCTCTTTACTCTTCCCTCATTAGGCCAATCATCGAGTACAATGACCCATTTGGCATGTACCTCACTAGACACATGCAACAACTGGAAAGGCCACAAAAGTACTTAACAAAGAGGATCCTAGGCCTTAAACACATGCCCTACATGGATAGACTCAAAAAACTCCTGCTATCCTCTGGCTCATATCGTCTACTAAGAGGCGATCTCTGCTTGACTTACAAAGCCATGTCTGACCCAGCTCTGTTAGAAATGCTTCATCTAAAGAAATCCCTCCACACCACACACTCCAGGGACCTCAACCTCATTACCTCAATCAACAGAACATGCTGGAGGGACAGGTTCATAACTCAGAACTGCCCATGCTCTGGAATAGACTTCCATACATGTCAAGCAGAGCACCTCACTGGCCCTCTTCAAGAGAAATCTTGATGAGTGGATGGGAAATAGAAAGTTCACCCCGGGGATCACTCCAGTGGCTCTACTTGATAGAGGCACTGGGAACTAATGTCGGGTGGCATGATGCCAGGGCACTTCTATGGGCTAAGCTTGTAAAGGCTCCAGGGCCACTAGCCTAGTACACACCTATGAACCTATGAATCTATGAAGTATGTCTCAAGTCATTTACACCAACATGGACTATGATGGAGTTATAACAGTGCTTGTTGTTGAGAGACATGAGTTTGTGTGTGATGTGGTGGATCCTGGCACCTGACAGACAGCTGACTGTGACCTTTTCCTTACCCAACCTGGTGAGAGGGACATCTGTGTGTCTCACAGTTGAGTTGCCTATGAATAATATGTTTGTCTTTGCGTTATGCCTTAGTGCTTGACTGGTGAGACACTGGTGTGTCATATATTTATGTGTACTATGTTCTGCAGAGGATGTATTATGTGAAGCATGCTTGTGTTTGTGTTTGTGAGGTCTCTGATGTTTAGGTAAGCTTCTTGTAAGGACTTCCAGATATGTAGGTTTATGTGTTGTTGATTATGTAGTTGCAGGAAGTGAGGTGTGCATGCTGACAACCTGCTTAGTACCAGATGGATTGACTGGTGAGCGAGAGAGCCTGGATTCTAGGTTCGTGATATAGATGCATCTCTCACATAATGAATTTGTGTGGATTAGGAGAAGTGGGTTGTAAGTGTACATGAGGCAATTGCTGCATTGCCTCAGGATGCCCATGTTGACCAGGCTGGCTGGAGAAACTGTGTGAAATTGTCCATTCATAATGCTAGATAAATTGATGTGGTCTGAAAACAGGGGTAGGAAAGGAAGGAACAGGTAAAGTAGAAGACAGGAGAAGTAGACAAAGATATGAAGGGCTAGTGGATAGGATCTGTGTTGGTACCTCAGGAGCTTCACTGAATGTGTCACCTGTCAGTGAGAGACACTGAATGTGTCACCTGTCAGTGAGGGAGAATCACAAGAAATTACCTATGGATCACCAGCAGAGTACTAAGGGAAAATTTGCAGGCAAAAGTGTTTGTGTCTGTAACCACCAATGGTGCCCAATGTTGCACAGCAGTGGGCATTGCACAAATGCAGTGCTATGTAGCAAATGAGCATAAACTGATCTAAATAAATTAACCAGTAAAAAAGCTCAAAACTGAGCTGTGATCTAGCAATCTTCAATCAGATTAGTTATAACTGCATGCTCCTGCCACTAGGGTACAGGGGAGAACCCTCTCCAACAAAAGATGGCCTGGTTTGGTGCTCAAATTATACAAACAGAACTAGATTAATAAGGTCTGAATCTACTCTGTGCTACAACAAAGTGCAACAATTTCAGAACAAAAAAAAAAAAAAACAGTTCAGATAAGCACTGATATTGTAAAAATGCAGTTCAAAAGTGCAATATACATTGAAAAATTCTAATTAAGTTTTGCAGAGATCAGCAGATGGCCTGCATTTGCTTATGTAGCAAATGAGAACAAACTGATTTAAACAAATTAACCAATAAAAAAGATCAAAACTGAGACCTGTTCCAGCAACCTTCAATCATATGAGTTCCAACTGCACACTCCTGCTGCTAGGGTGTAGGAAAACCCTCTCCAATAAAAGATGGCCTTGTTTAGTGCTCGAGTTATGCAAGCAGAACTAGATTCAGCAGGTCCGAATCTGGTCTATGCTACATCAAACAAAGTTCAACAATTTAAAATAGTTCAAATAAACATTGATATGGTAAAAAA
>NC_056732.1:820197707-820225207 GCF_019279795.1 Protopterus annectens
TATCCAGTCAGCCTATCATGATTTACAAATGCAGTCAAACATAACCTTCCAGACTGTTGCCCCTCCCCAGATTGGTAACATATTTTCTGACTTTTACTTCAAATTCCCATGCTGCAATCTCACTCTAACATCACTTCCATTTTTTTCCTAGGGTGTATACCCTGAATGCAGAAATAAAGGTGCAGCACACATACAACAGCAGCCTTTAGTTGTATAGCTTGTAATACGACAAGCACACAGTGCTCTGGTCATGACTATCACTTTTGATGGCTCACTTAAGTTCCCATTTCCTTTTGGGCAAAACATTTTACTTCTTTAATAATGACTTTGTATAGAATTCACATTTGATGGCTCACTTAAGTTCCCATTTCCTTTTGGGCAAAACATTTTACCTCTTTAATAATGTCTTTGTATAGAATGGCTTTTGTGGTAATTTATTTTATTTTGCTTTTTGCCTTTGTTTACAGGGTTTGTCCAACTGGCTTTAGTCAAAAAACGCTTTTCTGAGGAGGCACAGGAAAAAAAAAACTCCAGCATATTGCAAACATTTTTAAACAGTCATTCAGTAATATATATGAATAGACATTAAATAATATGCATTAATGATTACACATACATTTGATAATTAGATTACATTCTTATGAAAGTAGAGGTAACTATTACAGCACAAAAGATGTTTAACACTGAGAATTTAAAGAAGGTGTAATAGTGGGTTTGTCAGATAGATAATAGATCATGTGATCAGTGCTTAGAAATTCAAAGAAATGGAAGCAAGAGAAGGAATTAAGTAGGGCAGAAAAATATTAATATTGTAGTTAAGAGGAGAGGTGAGGTGAGACAATTGTATGCATTGCTGACATAAGGTTTATATTAGAAGTATAGAGAATGAAGGAGAGCAGTGTCACAAAATAATATATATATATAACTGGTACTATTCATGCATTGGTGAAGACCGGTTGTGGGGCATAGAATACTATGTGAAGAGAAATGGACTGATGTGGCAAGCTGAAGACAACAGTGGCATTAATCCTGGAGATATACAGGTGCAGATGTATTGATTCGGTGGATAACTGTTTAAATGAGTTTGCATTCTGAACAGATTTCACTGGTAGTTAGATGTGGTTCCATTGTTTAGCTACAGTATTTGAATATAGAGAGTATTAGATCATTTGGTTATAGTGATTAATGTTTTTTCTCTAGATCATAAAATTCTGTTGGGGAGTAGTTGTATTAAGTTGTTTAGGGCTGGACAATTTTCTGGCTTACAGAGAAGTCCTGTTTATTGTAGTCAACTGAGAAAGAACTAAGTTATGTGGTAGTTCTAATCAGTTTAACTTTCTGAGGGCCAGGCAGTGATGTGTTCTATTGTCATAGTTTACTGCAACACCGCCATTTTATTATAACATTGCTCAAGTTTGGACAGTTTAGTGAAGATTGAGCCAGTACAGAGGAGATATGTCAGTAAGAAGGTAGAGGCTGTACATCTTATGGCTTTGTTAGTGAGGTAGATTTTTACTCTGTATAATGTATGTAGTTTTTGATGAGTTTCTTTAACCATGTGTGATCCAAGGTACATGAATTGCAACTGGTCATCTATAATGACACCGGGTAATTTTGTGTGTTTTACTTGTTCTATCATGATGTTGTTGGCAGAGATGATAGTGAATGGTGTTGTTTTGTTAGATATGTGTTTTGGGGTAAAGAGTAATTTTAGATGTCCTATCTCGCCTTCATTCTTACAGGTTGTGTTCAGAACTGATCCTCATTTCCAACTTGGCCATATACTAAAGCTCGAGGTCTTTCACCGGCTTGTAGCTGTATCCCTATCCCATCATGCTGTAGTGAAGCTCCCCAGATCTTGTTTGCCACTAAACAGATCGGATGCTTCCATTTTGGCTCTGGCTAAGTGAACAAATCTTTATTCTTTATTTGAAAAATTTCTTCTTCTACTTTAAAGTAAATTAAGCATCTTACGTTGTCCCCTCACAGTAAGACGCTGTCCGGTTCGATTCTCAGCTAGAGCGTCTTCCGCGTGGAGGCATGCATGAATGGGCGTACCTTCGTTGAAGGTTGTGCATCAGGGCTGGTAACACGGCATGGAAAAATCAACTATGAATCATTAGCGGACCGGAGTTCCGCTGTGGCAACCCCTAACCGGGAAAAGCCGAAAGACACAACAACAACAATTGTTTGTTATCATTGTAGTTAGTTAGAGAAAGTTTGTTACTGTGTTGTTGCTTCAGGCCCTTGTTTTTTTCATTAGACCTTTGTTTCCTCCCTGTCCCGGCTTTAATTTCTATCACATAAGCCCGTTTTAAAGGGCTTTTTCTACTATTGCTGTTGTTAATATTTTTGAAGTTCATACGTAGTTTAATCTTATTAAAAAAAAAAAGAAAAGACGTCAGCCCATTTAAGTTAGAGGGCTGCCGCTGCCCATTTTAGTTAGAGGGCATTTTGCTGTTGTTTATTGTTAATATCCTTGAAATCCATACATAGTTAATCTTGCTGTTAAAACAAAAGGGGCATCAGCCCATTAAGTTAGAGGGCTACCAAATTTCTTTCCTTCCTTTTGTTTGTTGAAGTTTCTCAAAAAAAAAAAGTTTGATATTTTATATCAAAACGCATGTTTTTTATGTGTGGTGAATAAAAGCGTTAACCAAACTTCTGGTTTCGTTGTGGATTATCTGGTCTTCACATTTATTGGAAGGAGTCTGTTCGTAGCTGGTGGCATTTCTTCTTTTTTTACTAGTTTTGATATTTTATATATTATATCATAGGGTTTAGTGTGTTAAGTAGCTGTTACTGTCAATTTGTTCTTGTGTGTGGACTGTGATTTTGAACATATCCAAGGACCATAAGGAAACTAAGCCTTCAGGTGTCAAAAATGTGATAAATGCAGCCAAAATATGTCTTTAACTGATTCCCATACTGTTTTTGTCTACTGCCTGGGAGCAGTACATCTTCAAGAGTCATGTTTAATATGTAATTTCTTCTGCTCCAGAGTACTGCTAGAAAGAAGAAACAAATTGATAGTGAGAGTCTTACTGAAGTCCCCCTTCCAAGAAGCTCTAGAAGAAGGTCTGGGCACTTCAAGATCAGCAAAATTGCCATCAGCAAAATCTGACAAATCCACCAAGAGATCTTCTCCCTCTTCGGGGCAATTGGAGCCAGTAAAAAAATTAAGCAAAGTTGTATCACTGGCTCTGATGACTACTGAACCGACAAAATCTACTTCATTGGCAACAGCTGTTTCGGTGCCAATGGAGTTTGAACTAAGGAGCTGGTCCCCAGAATTGGAGCTGGTTACTCCTGTTCTAAGGTCCCCTATTCTGCAGATGACTGGATCTCCTACTCCCTCCTCTAAGTCCTCCAGGAGTCTTTCAGATGATGATGTGGATAGGGTGCTTCAAAGACTTTTAAGGACACCAGAGCTGCCCAAACTCCTCTTGACTCCCACCCAGAGAGATTCGGAGCCAGCCAAGACTTTCTGGTCGACATCAATTTCTCCTCCGAGCCAACCCGGGACCTCAGAGCCTGAATACCTGGAGCCGATTGCTGTGGAACCATCGGTGCAGATACCCATCCTGGGATCTTAGGACCTGACGTCTGCTCTGATATCCTCGGTTCCATCTGAGGAGTCTAGTAGCTGGCTCTCTCTGGTTGGGTCCGGAGAGGGGAGTCAGATCGGACATTTGTCAGATCTGAACTTACCTCTTGGGGCTTTGGCGCAGATGTGCTCGGCTCCTACATTAGCTTTGGAGCCAACCCCCTTGGTTCCGGAATCTCTTCTGGCTCTTTGGAGCCGGAGGTGTCCTCAGATCAGGGGAGGTGGGGGCTTTTGAGCTGATGAGGAGAGTGCTGTCTCCACAGACTGCTCCACTCAAAGGTTATGACATTGCTTTCCCTAAAGCACCGATGCCTGTCTCTGCACCACACCATCCAAAGACCAGCAGAAACCCTAGGCCTTAGGGTACCCCATCGGGTGAACCCCTCTCTTCCAAAACCTCTCCAGAATACCCTTCTGAAAAGATCCCTTATAAGAGACTCTGCAAGAGGAAGCATTTAAACACCCCATTGGAGCCAGTCACCTTTGACACAGACCTCGATGAGTCGGAAGGGTCCCCATGATCGCCCTCTGAGGATGTCTTCTTTGCAGGCATCCTAGAAATCCTTAAGCAGAGAGCCAGCTGGAAGCCCATCAACCCTTCTGATGAGGAGTCTGTTTAACTGAAGGTTTTTAGGTCTCACCCTTCAGCCACTTGGGTGTCTTCGCCTTTCGAAGAACTTATGGAACTAGTTTGTCGAAAGGTGTGGGAGTCTTCAGACTCAGTGGAACCTGTCCCGTGGAGGTGAAATAAGTTCACCACAGCTCCTTCTGATAAGATTTCCTGACTAAGGGTGTCCCTGTTATTGCTGGGGTGGTGGCAGCAGCTACCAAAACGGAACTTTCTGAAACATCCTCATTTGTCCATCTGCAGAACAAGGAGTCTTGTACAATGGACAGATGCAGGAAGCACACATTTTCTTCAGTGACATTTGCACTCAGATCGCTGAATTATCTGACACATTTTACAAGGCTACAAAGAGATCTCCTGAAGGAGCTAGGAGATATTCTCCAAGGTACAGTAGCTGCAGGAGTATCAGACAAGTTTTCCTCTCAGCTCTCCACCTTAAACTCTGTGGTCAACTCCTCCATGAGGCTCATATCTTATGCAGCAGATGGAGTGAATGGAGCAGCGGGTTCAGGAATTTCCCTAAGCAGACATTCCTGGATGCACTTGTGTGACTTTGTGGAATCTTTTAAATCTTCCTTTATTAATGCCCCTTTTGATGGCTCAACTTTGTTCGCACCAAAAGTCAAGGCCACACTAACCAGGTGTGAACAAGAAG
Source organism: Protopterus annectens (assembly GCF_019279795.1). NCBI lineage: Eukaryota > Metazoa > Chordata > Ceratodontiformes > Protopteridae > Protopterus > Protopterus annectens. The sequence goes on from NC_056732.1 coordinate 820,202,598, forward strand.
GGAAAACTCTCTCTGTCACGGGAGTCTGTTTCTCCATACCTTCTAGATCTTATCCAAAAGGCCAGAAGGGAAGAAAGGTGTGGTTTCATAAATCCCAGAAAGTTTTTCATGACACACATGGTAACTCTTCCCCTATGGAAGATGCCATCCACGTGGCAGAGGGGGTCTGCAAAATCAGGGTGACAGGGATTTTTTCCATGGTAGGCCCTTTCAGCGCTCCTGAAGGGAGGCCCATCTGTTCATCTCTGGAGGCAGTCTGGGGTCAATTATCTTTTTACCTAGAAGCCTGGCTGGAAATAACACAAGACAAATAGGTACAAAGTATCAGAGGCTACTCCATAAACTGTTCCCTTCCTGTCCCAAACACAAAGAATACCCCAGACATTCTACCCAGTCAAAGGGATCAAGCAATTCCAGCAATTCAAATGTTGCTAAACAAAAAAGTCACCCAAAGAGTCCCCACAGACCAAATCGGATCCAGAACTTACTTGAGTTTCTTTTTAGTGCCAAAAAGAGTAGGGGACTGGAGGCTCATTTTGGATCTCTGAAAATTAAACAAATCAGTAAAAAAGACCAAGTTCTGGATGGTAACACTGCAGTCAGTTCTTCCCTTTAATTAGATGTGATCTATAGACTTCCAGGATGCGCACTACCACATAAAGATGGACAGGCCATCCAGGAGTCATCTGCACTTCTGGCTGGGAGCCAGTATTATCATTTTCAAGCTCTGCCCTTTGGTCTCACTACAGCCCCCGGAGTGTTCACCAAGTGTATGGCAGTAGTCACGGCTCACCTGAGACATCTAGGATTCCGAGTGTTTCTATATCTGGAAGATTGGCTCCTAACTGCCACCACCAATCACTGGAAACAAAAGACATCACGTTATTTCTCTGCTGTCACCTAGGAATCACAATAAATTACAAAAAATCTGCCTTGCTGCCATTGCAATGTACCGTGTTTATAGGAGCAGATTTAGACACAATAAACATGATGGCAAAACTTCCTACAGAAAGAGTTTTAGTTCTGAGACAGCAAGTCTCCAGCCTTCTCCCCAAGATAAGAGTACAAGCGAGAATAGTTTTAAAAGTCTTGGGAACCATGGCGGCAGTGATAAGTTTAGTTTCATTAGCAGACTTGCACATGAGAATTCTGCAGTGGCTACTATTCACTCAGTGGTGATTGCAGGAACTACCCATGTCTCACCAAATTCTGTTAACAGAGTCCTGCAAGAAGGACCTTTGTTGGTGGCTTCACTGCAGTCATGTGACATCAGGTCAACCCTTACTTCCTTCAAGCCTGTGGCCACTGTGACCATGGATGCCTCTTAGATAGGGTGGGGGTGGGGCATTATCTGGGAAGGACAGTCCAAGGCACTTGGCAGGACCACGAGGCCCATTTGACCATCAATATCCTAGAGATGAGAGCAGTGCTTTTGACATTGCAGGCACTTCAGGACTCTCTGCCACTGGGAACAATTGCAATACAGGCGGACAACATGACAGTTGTCTTGTACATAAACAAACAAGAAGGGACCAGGACTTATCCCCTTTGTTGAGAGGCCCTGAGAGTATAGCAGTGGACGATCTCCTCTCAACACTTTCTGATAGCAATGCACATCCCGGGGAAATCCATCGTGATAGCAGACAAACTCAGCAGAGCAATTCTCATGTCTCACGAGTGGTCCCTAAAACAAGAAGTAGCAGAGATGATCTTCCGCAAATGGGGCCAGTCTTGCTGCAGCCTTTTTCCACATCCATGAATGCCAAATGCAGCAGCTATTTTGCCCTAATCCCCCCTGTGGGAAAGTCAACAAAGGATGCACTTGACACGATTGGCCCTCGACTCTCCTTTATGCCTTCCCTCCCTTTCCTCTGATCCCCAAGGTTTTCCAGAAAGCCAATTCATTGGGAAACAAGTTGATTCTCATCACCCCATACTGGCCTCGTCAGATTTGGTTCACCTTCCTTTGGCCTCATCTTCAGGAGGAGCAGTGGGTTCTGGACCCAGTTCCAGATCTTCTGACTCATAAGTCTAGAATGCTCCACCCTTGCTTTCAAACCCTCAGACTGACAGATTGGCTGCTCCGATTCTAAATATAGCCAGGCTTCCTAACCTTCCTACTTGTGTGAAACATATCTTGATCTCTTCTCATAAGGCCTCAATGAGAAAATTATATATGAGTAAATAGAAAAGATTTTCTTCCTGGGCATTAAGTAAACACATTGACCCCTTTTCTGCTCCTATAACTTCAGAAATTTCTGGCAAAACTATTTAATGAAGGCACAGCTACAGCTACCATTCGTGTGTAGTTAGCAGCAATATCTAATTTCCATATAAGTGATTTGGCCCCAAATATGATGTCTCACAGACTATGCAGAGCCTTCCTGAAGGGCACTAACCTGTTAAGACCACCCATAAAAACCCCTGTACCACCATTGGACCTGAACTTTGTTTTATCCTGTTTGATTCTTCCCCCCTTTGAACCTGCATCATCATGTGATCTAAAATTTGTAACATGGAAAACAAGTATGTTGATTGCTATCACTTCTGCTGGAAGCGTTTCCTTTGGCCATCTAAGAGAACATATGTCAGAGGGGATATAACTGATTTTACAACTTATACGGTTAATATATTTCATGCTTTTAACAGGGATATACTTTTTAACATTAAGTATGAAGTTATCAAGTGTGGCAGAATTATAAAATATTAATTTCAGTTATTTGCTATTTTCTGGTGCTTTTATCATCTTACAGCTGACTTACTGTTAGCAAGGAGTGCCTTCCTTTTTCTGTACAATAAAGCAAACACCCACAATGACTAAACTAACTCAGATTTTGCTAATGGACCATTTTTAATTAAAACATTTTCTGTAACTAAAACTGTTTCTTCTTTTCTGTCTGTCAGGAAAGTGTTCATATATTAGAGACTGCAACTGTGTTTCAATTGACTGAATAAAGCTGGTTTTGTATCTTGGTTGGAAAAATGATAAATAGCCATTTTTTGACAATCATATTGACTAGTGAGGTAGTTAGTTAATTAGTTTTCCAGTATTCTGTTGGAGACATCTTTTGTATACAAATAAAACCACTTCTGTGTACTATGTTATTATTATTTACATTAGATTATAACATTATTGTTTATATTAGATGTTCTAGAAAACAAAAAAAAAAACATTATGAATGCTGCAGGAGATAGTACAAGTTTATGTAGACATGAAATGTAACATCACTGCCAAATGAAAGGCAAAGAACATTGTTCAAGGTCACAATGATTACTGTAAAGGGACAATGTATCCAGTACCAAAATTTAACCAAAGGAACACTGCCAGTGCTGCCTCTTCTATCACCCCTGCACAGGGAATGCTCCCAGACAAAGGAATCAATGACATTTTGACTGACAACCTTGATGAGAAAAACAACATGAATGAGTAGAAAGATTAAGATGCATCAGAGAATTTTACCCTGAGGAGTTCCGAACAGATAGCCAAAGACTGACAGTAGGTATGGTATATACATCTAATGTGCCTAAACAGAAAAGCACCTTCAATTCTGCCCTTAATCCACACTTAGTACTTTTTGAAAATATGTGTGAGTTGGTCTTACGTGCTTTTTTTTTTTTGCGAGTAGACATAATATTCAATGTTAAATTGTCATTCTCGCCTTCATTCTTTCTGGATGGGTTCGGAGCCGATCCTCGGCTCCGACTCGGCCTATATTATAGCTTGAGAGCTATTTTTACTTGCTCGAGGCAGCCCTATATCCCACAATACCATGCGCTAACTCCCCAGATCTCATTTGCCGCTTCGCTGTGAGGTTGCTTTTTTACCGGCTCAGGTCAGTAAAGGATATTTTTCAACGAATTTCTAATTTTTTGAGATAGTTATTAGGCTATTTTCCCCTACTTTGTTACCTATCGATTTCTTTTACTTAATAGAGTTAGTTTCGTAAGCCCTACCCACCCCTGTAGTTAACTTTTATAATCAGGCCTACAGGCCTTAGTTTCTTTACTCAACTTTGTGTGTGTGTGTTGTTCTTTTAATCAGTCCCCTCATCTCCCCCTTCTGTGTAAGTGAGTGAGTATGTGTACTGATTGTGTGACTGTCTTAGGGCAATGTCCAAAGACATTAAGGTCTCAGGATTCAAGAAGTGTGACTCGTGCTGTCAGAAAATGTCTCTGACAGACGGTCACACTTCTTGTGTCTATTGCTTGGGGCCTTTACACCTGCAGGACTCTTGTTCCGTTTGTCATGGATTTAGTTCAAGAGTCCTGCAGGAAAGGCGTAACAAGCTTATTCTAAGGGGCTTGTTAAAGCCTGATGACTCCCCATCCAAGTCTGGCTCGTGGAAGCCATCAAAAACCGCCAAACCCTCAGCTCCAGCTTCTGAGCCGAGGGCTGGTGTTGTCGAGACGGCTCCGACCTCAGTTCCCACTGGCTCTGAGATGAGCAAAGTGGGTTCTGCTTCAAAACCATCATTGGAGCCGACCCCAGCATGCAAGCGTTCTAAGTCCCCTTCTTTAGAGTCCATCAGATCGGCTCCGAGGTACCCCCTTCTATCGGAGCGGAGTCATAGGACTCATTCATCAAAGTCTTCCAGGCTCTCCGATCACGACATCGAGAGGGTGGTCAGTAGACTCATAAAGTCCCAGGCTCTGGCCCAAATGCTTCAGAGCCCATCTCACCAGACTGTGGCTCCTTCGATACAGTTATCCATTCCTCCTCCGACTCATCTCTCGAGTTTGGAGCCGGAGTTCGTCGGAACCGTGACCTTGCCCACGTCAGAGCCGATACCCCCTCCTTCGGCTCTGGTGTCGTCGGCTCTGAGCTCTTTACTGGTTCCGTACATGGAGAGGTCCGGTTGCTGGGACTCCATTGTCGGCTCCGAGGGGGCGAGTGGCATCGGACCCTTGTCCGACCCCGCTCTCCCTCTCGGAGCTTCAGCTCTGGTTAGTTCGGCCCCGACATCATTCTCGGAGCCTTCTCTGTCGGTTCCGGGGGCGGTTCCGGCCTCTTCGGAGCCGGGGCTACCTTTGGTGTCTGATGGGGGAGCCTTCAAGGTGATGAGGAGTGTGCTGGACCCAGTGTCCACTCCAAGGTTAAGTTCTGCGGCTCCTCCCTCTGTAGTGCCTGTTACGGTCTCTAGCCACCCTCCTATACCCGACAGCAGAGATCCAAAGCATAAGGTACCCACTTTGGGTGTCTCCTCCTCTTCCAAGGGTTCCCCTGAAGTTTAAGGGGAACTCCCTAGGAAAGAAAGTGCAAGAGGAAGCACATAGACTCCCCTGAGTCTGTTACGTCGGACACCGACTTGGATGAGTCAGAGGGTTCCCCCAGATCCCCCTCTGAGGATGTCTCCTTTTCAGACATCCTGGAGATCCTAAGATAGAGGGGAAATTGGTCCACTCTCAAACCTTCTGAGGACGAGTCGGTTTACCTTGACGCCTTTGGATCTCACCCTTCCACCTCCTGGGTGTCTCCCTCTATCGACCCACTAATGGAGGTAGTGGCTAGAAAGGCATGGGCAGCTCCTGATTCAATGGAATATACCACTAGGAGGCCTTCAAAATTTATTTCTGCACCAGATGACAAATCCTTTCTCACCAAAGGTGTTTCAGTTGATGCTATGGTGGTAGCAGCAGCCACTAAAAAGGAATTAGCTGATCCTTCTGTACCTGTTCATCCTCCTAACAAAGAGTCCAGGACCATGGACAGGTACAGCAAGCGGACCTTTGCTTCAGCGACATTTTCTATGCGATCGCTGAACTATTTATGTCATTTCACCCGCCTTCAAAGAGACTTGCTCACAGAGCTGGGTGAAACGGTACAGGATCCTTCTGCTGTGGGGTTTAAGGATGAAATAAACTCTCAGCTGGCTACCCTGAACTCCATTGTTAACTCCTCCATGCGGCTAATCTCTTATGCAGCCAATGGAGCGAGTAGAGCCGCTGGCACAGGTGTTGCGCTGAGATGCCATGCTTGGATGTGACTCTGTAATTTTGCCGACCCCTTCAAGGCGTCCTTCACCAACACCCCCTTTGACGGTTCAGAATTGTTCGGGCCTCAGGTGAAGAATACCCTCACCAGATGCGAGCAAGATGGTAAGACTCTCTCTGCCGTGGGAGTCCGTTTTTCCACGCCTTCTAGACCTTATCCTAAGGGACAGAGGGGTGGAAAGATGTGGTTCTGCAAACCACAGGGGGTCGCGCCTGCCGCATGTGGTGAATTTCCCCCTAGAGGCAGAGGGGGAAATAATAACAGATGCCACCCCAGGAGCAGAGGGGGTCCACAAAACCAGGGTTCCAGGGAATCCTTCCCTGATCAACCCTTTCAGCATCCCTGAGAAGCTTCCCGACTGTCCACCTTTGGAGGCAGTCGGGGGAAGATTATCTCTGTACCCGGAAGCCTGGCAATCCATCACTCAGGACACATGGGTACAGAAGATCATATCCGAGGGTTACAAAATTCCTCTCACTTTCTCTTCGGTACAACCGCCAAAACCCCTACCAGACGTACCACCTGCACAGAGGGGTCAGGCTCAGCTAGAGATAAAAAAGCTGTTAAACAAAAGAGTCATCCAGGCAGTCCCAGCAGATCAGCTAGGATTAGGAATCTACTCCAGGTACTTTTTGGTACCAAAAAAGACAGGAGATTGGAGTCCCATTTTGGACCTCAGCAGGTTAAACAACTATGTGTTAAAGACAAAATTTTGGATGGTAACACTGCAGTCCATTCTACCCTTTTTAGGCAGAGACATCTGGATGTGCTCGTTAGACCTCCAGGACGCGTACTACCACATAAAAATACACAGGTGCTCCAGGAGGTTTCTCTGCTTCTGGCTGGGAGTCAGTCATTTTCAATTCAGGGCCCTGCTCTTTGGTCTCACCACAGCCCCCCGGGTGCTCACCAAATGTTTGGCAGTGGTCACGGCTCACCTGAGACAAAAAGGATTCCAGGTGTTTCCATACTTAGACGACTGGCTCATTTCCGCTACCACCAAATAGGATCTCATAATGGCCAGGGATTATACTATCCATCTTTGCAACAGCCTGGGTATTTCTATAAATTTTGCAAAGTCCTCCTTGTCGCCTTGTCAATGTATAAACTTTATAGGCGCCATATTAAACACCACAGAAATGTCTGCAACATTACCACCTCAGAGAGTGACAGACATAAGGCGGAATGTTCAGCTCCTGTTTCAGTCCAGCAGAGTCCAAGTCAAGCTAGTTTTGAAAGTGTTGGGCCTCATGGCGGCGGCGATTCTTCTACTTCCATTAGCACGCTTCCACATGAGGCTCCTTCAGTGGATGCTGTTTTCTCAGTGGTCCTTTTAGCAGCTGCCAATGACCCACAACATTTTGATAACACCATCTTGCAAGAAACATCTCTCCTGGTGGATGGTTTCCCCTCAGCTTTTTCAGGGCAGACCTTTTGTTCTCCCCCCTTCGGTTGCCACTGTCACAACGGATGCCTCCCTGATCGGGTGGGGGGTCATTATCAGGGCAGGATGGTCCAGGGCACTTGGCAACAGTCAGAATGCCACCTGCACATAAATGTCCTGGAGATGAGGGTGGTGCTTTTGACGTTGCAGGCCTTTCAGAGCTCTCTTCCCACGGGGACTATAGCAATTCAAATGGACAATATGTCTGCAGTGTGGTACATAAACAAGCAGGGTGGAACAAAGTCCTACCCTCTCTGTCGAGAAGCACTCAGACTTTGGCAATGGGTGATTTCATCTCAAAGGTTTCTGATAGCAATGCACATCCCCGGGAAGTCCAACGTTATAGCAGACAGATTGAGCAGAACTATCCTCATGCCTCACGAGTGGTCTCTAAATCAAGCGGTAGTAGATGGAATTTTTCGGAAGTGGGGCCAGCCTTGCTGTGACCTTTTCGCAACTCTGCAAAACAGCAAGTGCCTCGACTTCTTCACACTCTTCCCTCTACCAGGCCAGCCCCTCAGAGATGCTCTTGTTCACGTTTGGCCCTGGGGTCTTCTTTATGCCTTTCCTCCCTTTCCATTGATCCCGCAACTAATTCAGAAAGCAACCGCTTTGAGATCCAAAATGATCCTCATTGCCCCGTTTTGGCCTCGACAAGTTTGGTTCCCATTCCTGCACAAATATCTACTGGAACAGCCTTGGCATCTGGAACCCCTTCCGGATCTGTTGACCCACCTCACGGGCAAGCTGCATCAGTCTCTACATTCCATCAACCTCACAGCTTGGTTGCTCCACTTCCAGCCATAGCCAGGCTTCCGCTTATTTCTCCTCCTGTTCGTGATATCATTCTGGCTTCCCATAAGTCCAATACTAGGAAGACTTATGCGAGTAAATGGAAGCGTTTTTCACACTGGGCACAAACTAGATCTTTAGATCCCTTCCATGCACCCATTCATGAGGTTCTAGATTTCCTGGCGGAGCTTTTTCATTCGGGGTCATCATCGGCCACTATCAGGGTACAATTAGCGGCCATTGCTAATTTTCATGTTGGACTCTCAGAAGCAAATATTATGTCCCACAAACTCTGTAAAGCCTTTCTCAAGGGCATTTTGTTACTCAGACCTCCAGTTAAAGATCCACCCCCACTATGGGATTTGAATTTAGTTCTAACTTCACTAATTCTACCCCCTTCTGAACCGGCAGCTTCTTGCTCCCTCAAACTTCTTTCTTGGAAAACGCTGTTTTTAGTAGCTATAACATCTGCCAGAAGGGTATCGGAACTTCAAGCCTTGTCTGTCCGTCCTCCCTATTTGGTTTTTCATAAAGATAGGGTAACTCTCAGAACAAACCCTTCCTTTCTACCAAAAGTGTTATCGGAAGCAAATCTAAACAACTCCATTGATTTGCCTGTCTTTTTCCCAGACTATACCAACAGGGCTGAACAAAAATTACATTCATTAGATGTTCATCGCCAATTACGGTATTACCTAGACAGGACAAAACAATTCAGAAAATCAGACCAGCTCTTCCTCTCTTATGCTGCAGGCAAGAAAGGGCTTCCAGTATCGAAAGTTACTCTTTCCAGATGGCTGACATCTATTATTACCTTGATCTATGAGTTGAGACACAGGCAACTACCCTCTAGGCCTAAAGCTCATTCAACCAGGGCACTATCAACTTTAACGGCTTTTCAAGCAAGGTTACCACTAGATGCCATTTGTGCAGCAGCTACATGGGCATCCAAACATACCTTTATTGCCCATTACAAGCTTGATCTAGCCTCCAGAAATAGAGCTGATTTTGGTTCCACTGTACTCAGGAGTCTGTTCCATTGAGCCACCCAGGACTAAGATGCTAGGGATGCTGTCCCATCCAGCAAGAATGAAGGTGAGAATGACAACTTAACATTAAGAAGTTATGTCTTACCATAACGTTCCATGTTAGTTGTCTTCTTCTCGCCTTCTTTCTTGCATCCCTCCCTCCTGCCCCCTAGCCAGGATAGACTAGAGGTCTCCGAGTCCTTCCATTTCTGGAGATACAATATGTTGCATCTTTCATGGTATCCTTAGTGTTACTAGCAGGTAATCTGTACTCATAAAAGAGGATTATAATATTATTATTATTATAATATTACTTTTGATGCTATGTCTTAGCTTCCAAACAAGATCTGGGGAGTTAGCGCATGGCATTGTGGGATATAGGGCTGCCTCAAGCCGGTAAAAATAGCTCTCAAGCTATAATATAGGCCGAGTCGGAGCCGAGGATTGGCTCCGAACCCATCCAGCAAGAAAGAAGGTGAGAAGAAGACAACTAACATGGAACGTTATGGTAAGACATAACTTATTATTATTTTAACTTGATGCATGAGGAAGTGTCATTGCTTAAATCTTTGTCCAGGAATAAAGCAGTTAAGGTTATGAAAACCAATAAAGGAGGAGGAACTGTACTAATGGAACACAGTAACTATGTAGGAAGAATGTTAGACATTCTGAAATATGACAACAAATATGTTTTAGTATACAGAAATGAGGTTAATATAGCATGTCAAAGGATTGATGTGTTTATCTCTGTGCTACTTTTAGGAGTGGTCCATCTTACCCCATCTGGAGAAATTTCTCTGGATAAAATAACCTTTATACCAGCTGTGCCTAAAGTACACTAAAACATGATTGACCTCACACTTACACCAATAGTATAATCAGATCAATCCATGATGAAGACATTTGCCTACTATATAGATTACAGACATAAAAGCTTCTTCCACGACAAATCATATATACTTAAAGAATCTTGCCACTTTTTAAACCCACACATAAAGGCATTTAATTTAAGCAAGGATATCCACTGACCACCATTGATGTAGTGGACGTTTTTTCTGCATTCGCCATGTTGTAGGGATTGATTGGTTTACTAATGCTGTTAGAAGGAAACTTGACCTTAGCAGCAGTGATGTGAATATATTAGCAGATTTTTTAGACATTGTGCAGTATAACTATGTTTTAATTTTTGAAAGTGAATACTTAAGGCAAAAATGGTGTTGCTGCAGGAACTAGATGTGTCCTAGTTTGTGCCAGTACTGTCACATATATGTGGGAACTGAAACATGTATTTTATTTTTTCAGATTTTGTTTAATATATTCCAAGGTATGTTTGATTCCTGGATGATATTTTTGTAATTTGGCAGGAAAATGTTGACACTTTCTCTTTTTATAGAATATATTAATTAGACTACTGATTGTTTGAAGTTTGCATTCAATTATACTTTTCATGAGAACTATCTTGATGTTATACTTACCAAAAATTAAATGAGCAGTGGTTTGAAAGTGACATTTATCATATGGCCACAATTTCTAATGAATATTTGAATATTTACACTGCCATAGTTACAACCCCCATTTTCAAAATCTGGGAGTGGTTAAGGGCCAGTTTGTAAGGATATCATGTATGACCTTCGCTGATAATAAATTCGAATGAGAAGATGGTAAGTCTGATGTTTTTTGACAAAGGCTATCCAGTAGAACTTGTAAGCAAAGCTAAAACACAGGTGTTAGCCAAAAATCATGGAAGATTCAAGCCCATTTTGTCAGGAGGGACTGTATATGGTCAGAATAATGTTGATGTAGGCAAGACTGTGCCACAGTTTAATGAAAGATTATCTAAATATTTGATATTACACTTCTCACACATTGGGGTAACTGTCAAGAACATTATTGTCAAAAACTGGAAAACTATTGTAGCAAGGCATCAACATACCTCGTATTAAATTAGGGCAGATGCCATTTTGTTTACAAAAAAGGCAAAAATCTCAAGAATTTGATGGAATATGATAAATCAGGAGAAAATAATGTTGGTGTTTGGTATGACAAAATGTGGTTGCTGTAACCAATGTGCCTAATATTATTGAAACAAAGGCAATGAGTGACCTTGGTGAAGCAGATGAGAATCGAGAGCATTGGGAAATTTAATTGTACTTTAGAGGTGTGGTGCATGCATTTTATATGGTAAAATTGAGATTAAACTTAGGAGCAGCATTTACCAGCACCTCTATTTAGTATTAAACCTGGTGACAACAACAGTATTGCATTCAAGCTTTCCATTATTTCTAACAATTTTCCTAAATTCAGGTTTTGTAGGTTTTGTGTCATTGGAAAGGTTCAGCAATCATTGAGGAGTGGGGACTGGAAAACATTGCCAGATGGGCATGAGCTTTCTTGGCAGATTGGATGTAATGCAACTATTCCTCTAGACTAAATGCAACCTGTCTAACAGTTTATTAAAACATAAAGGTACAAAATAGTAGTGTATGAGTAGATTTTATTGATGTTTTTCATGTATGCTGTGTTTATAAATAGGGTTGATGCAAAATAATAGTGTATACGCAGGGTTCCTATTAAATGATCGAAGATGCATTATTTCGAATGTGTCTTGATCGAACTTGAAAGCACAAAAAGGCAAAATACGAAATGGCATATAAGTGAATTCTTTCCCTAGGAAAGAAATTGCTTGGCCGCTTCTGTTACTTTGCCATTTTCATGACTGTAGTGTGATCTCGGAGTTGGTATATTTAAGTAGGGGGGTATGGGGAGGCACAGCCCCCCACATCGGGGGGTGTGGGTGAAGCCCTTCACTTTATGTAATGTTTTAAAAAATTATTTATTTATTTTTTGTGAAACAGCGAATTTTTTTTCCCTTGGAAAAAAAATCTCTGTTCTAAACATCTAGATTGTAAGGTTTCACTTACATGGGTTCGATAAATCATTGTTTACTTTTTTAAGCGTTCGATGATTTAACATAGACCCTATGCATAGATTTTATTGGTGTTTTTCATGTATGCTGTGTTTACAACTAAACCTTCTGCTTTTTATGTTTATAACATGCACGTGTATAATGTTTTTACGGTTGTGGTTGATGACAGAGCATGTTATGATTATGCATTTAATTCTAAGTATCAAACTAACTTATAAGTTTCTCATTTATTGATTTTGTTCATTTTAGTTAATCTTTTATTTGTTGTTTTAACTATTCATTTGAAGTAACTATTTTGCATATGCATGAGTTGTATACAGGAAGTGAATCAATTGCTTAAATGTGATCTGAGTTTTATTTCTTGATCAGGAAGTTCTGGGTAGTATTTTTTCTGATGAAATCCCAAGATAACTGTGACAAAAGTGACAAATGCTTGAGAGACAGAGAAAAGCATAACAGTCGACCAGAAGAATTGGGAGTACTTTGGAAATGAAGCAGAGCCTGAAGCTGTGATACCGAGATCAACATGAAGAAAACCAGCAACTCAGAAATTAATGAATAAATGTGGGATTACAAAGTATCAAGCAAATTTATTAAATATAGCTGAATAAGAAATAAATGGAAATATTGGACTTTTTGACTTTAAACTTGTAGGGAACTCCAAAATGTTTGTCCCTACTTTATGTCATCAATGTTTATAAGAACATTAAAGAGAAGGGAAGAAGAGGGAAACGGTTAACTGTAAGTAAAATATTTTTTTGTTCTTAACAGTATTTTTAAAGCATTTTCAATTATTTTGTGTGTTATAAGGATACTAAAATAAACATGTGCCTCTTTTTCTTATTATTATTATTTATTTGTTCTTTTTTAGTTTTAAGAAATGTAGGTGTTGTAGTGCAGTGTATAGCAAAAAAGCCTGAACAAATGCATGTTTAAGATAATAGGCTGTAATCTTCGGTTGTTGAGGTAGGGGCCGGGTGTAGAACTGTATAGATCATGATATAAATAGAATTGATATGCTTTTTCTTTCTTTTGTTTAGGGGATTAACTGGATTAAGGCCCTTTGCTTAATCTAACAAGTTTAAGTGGAAGCAAGTAAGTAAGAGAACAATGAATGCAATTAAAAGTTTTCCTTTAGCAAAATAAATATTCACAGTGTAATATATAAACTTGTAGCTGAAGGCCACGCATCTATATTACATAATCGAACCATATGATCAAACTTTTAAAAGTTTGAAAATGTAATAAAAAAATAAACCAAAGGAAAAAACCTACCTGAAGAGTTTAAGCAGGGGGGGCAAGCCCTCCTGCATCCCCCACACCCCCACTCTTTAAATATACCAACTCCGAGATCGCACTACAGTGTAGAAAGGGAAATCTTCCCATTCCGCACTGTACAGAGATTTCCGTTGAAACGTTCAAACTTTTAAAAGTTTGATCATATGGTGTTGACCATATGACATTCGAACTTTTAAGAGATCGACATCGTGATATAGACCCGAAGGCCACAGTTTAGCTGCATCTCATATTTGTATGGAGACAAGCTGATAAAAGGGCAACCATTTTTATGGCTAAAAGTTAATGTTTTCTGAAAGCATCCAAGCTATTTTCTTAATCTGGGACAGGAATAAAGAAAAGATAAAAACAGACAGCACTTAGTGTAAGCAGAAGCACAGCAGTACCACAAGTCTTAACATGTAACCTTAAATTATAGGTCAGTTAAAAACTGTGAGTGTAGCTGTCAGTCTGGCACAGTTGTTCCTATTAGGAGAGTTAAACTTCATTATTTGAAGATATACATAGTTTTGTGTGTTTGTATTACGTTAATAGGTTATGGGGTATTCTATGGCATGTGTTTATTTATTTATTTATTTGTTTAAGAGTTCTCATTAAAACTCAAAGTCTTGTAAGATGTGATATGGGTTCAAGTGAACATGACAAAAAAAAACTGTGTAAAAGACCAACCTGCCAGACATTAGTGTATGCATGAAACACAAAAGCTGGATATAGACATTTAAAAAAAATTGTTTTGCATAACTTTCTATCATGATGGCAACATTTTCCATATTATCTTGGAATGTGAATGATATCACAGGTATACACAAAAAGAAAGAGTAATGAACTATATTAAAAAAATGGAGAGTACAATAGCCATGCTACAAGATACACATTTGGAAAAAAATGAGCATGTGAATTTGATAAAGAAAGGATTTTAGATAGTTATTCAGTGGAATATCTGGGACAAAGGAAAAGGAGAGTATTTATATTAATTGCTAGTGGAGCTCCAATAGTGATAGAAGAGGAAAAAATAATAATGGTAGACTTGTGATACTAAGGAACTACTGTCAAAGGAGAAAGATTACACTGCCATGTCTTTATATTCTACCTAAAACTGCTGCAGTGAGATTAAGAAAATTCTGGTCAAAATAATTGGCTTTCAGCAGGGAATATTACTTGTAGGTTGGGACTAAAATTTGATTTGCAATAGTAAAGATGTATCTCGGGCCTAGAAGGGACAATATAACAAAACAAGGAAGATTTTTGAAGAAATGTATTAAAATGTTTGGTATGGAAGGTGTGAATTCAGTAGTTGGAACTTGGAGACAATTTACATATTATTCTCCAAGATACAACAACTGGACTAGACTATACAGAAATTATATTTCCCAGGAACATATGCATTTAATTGAAAGTTTGGATACACATCTAATACTATTTCTGAGCATGATCCAATAATAACTAAGATAAAAATGCAGGGTAATGAAGTAAAAATGAGACACTGTTGCTTTCTTGCCTGTCTGTTAAAAAGAGAGGAATTTAAGGAATGGATAGTAGGAGTTATGTGGGACTTATTAGGGAAGATTGCAATTTCTTCAGAGGATATAGCTAGGGAGTGGGATAAAATGAAAGTGGAGTTTAAAAGTAGGGTAGAAATAAAAGAAAAAGAGATGTTAAGAACTATCAAGAATAATTTACAGAGACTGACAAAGGTTAGATTATTGAAGGATAAGGGGAATTTCACAGAATAAGAAAAGGCTCAACTGCAAAGTGCTAAAGAAAAAATAAAGGCCTACCTGGATACTGTGCATGAATTTAGAAAAATTGGTATTAAGCAACTGTTTTTGATAATAACTCCAGGGCAAAAAACCTTTTAGCACAATGACTTAGGCAACAGAAAGTAGAGAAAGTGTTGTTGCCCAGCTTAGGTAGCCTAGAACAAGGAAAATAGTCAGAGCACCTGTTGTTGTATTAGAAGTATTTAGGATATTTTATGAAGATCTATATAAAACAGAGAAATATGAAATCAAGAAAAAGCACAAATGGAAGGATTTATAGAATAATTAAATACACCAATATTAGATATAGATGAGGCTCAATTATTAACAGTTAGGATATGAGGAAATGAGGTAAAAATGGTGATGTATGACCAATCTACAGAAAGTCTCCAGGAATAGATTGTATTGGAATTCAGGATGAAAAAAAAGTGATAAAGATCTGGAAGGTTTTATTTAAAAGCATTTTAATAGGGCCAACATCCTGGAAGAAAGCTGTGGTGGCTGTAATACCAAAAGATGGTAAAGATCCAGCAGATCCAGCTTCATATAGGCCCATTTGATTCTAAACCATGTTTTTATGTATATAATGGCTAAATGAATGGCAATGGTGTTGCCAAAATTGACAGATATGGATTAATGTGGTTTTGTGGCAAGGAGGCAAACATTTTGCAACATTAATAGAACAATGATGATCCAGAGAGAAGCAGAATGCAAGAAAATATTACTTTTGTTGGCAGGTCTTGATGTAGAGGATGTGTTCAGTAGAGTAAGCTGGGATTTTATGAGTATGGCAATGGACATATTTGCATTCCCTGACACAACAATAAGATTAAATATGAGGATATATGAGGGATTGGAGGTGAAAATTAAAGTGTGCGGGGATTCGTCTCTGAAACATTCTTTCTGAACAGAGGAACCAGGCAGGGGTATCCTCTTTCCCCTTTGTTATTTGCATTATGTTTAGAACCACTGGCAATGAAAATTAGGTACTCAGAAAGATATACTTGCTATGGCAATCAAAAATTTGGCTTTATTTGCAGATGATATTATTTTGCATCTGATAAAACCAGAAAAGGACATATGAGTTGGCAGGCTTTAAAGACTCCCTACAAATGACTCTGTCAGTAAAACTGGATGAGCAAATTTGTGTAACTAAGGAGCTGGGATACAAGATCTGAATTGCCTAGACATAGTAAGGCCCTGCTAACTTTAATTCTGGTAGGTGCCAAAAGCAATTAATAGAAAATGGAAATGAAAGTCTAAGTCAACCATATTTGAAATAGTGAATATAGAAACAGAGATAAAATAACTGAAATTGGAATCTTTCGAAAAAGGAGAGAAATATGAAATCAAGAAAAAGCACAAATGGAAGTATTTATAGAAAAATTAAATACACCAAAATTAGAGATAGATGAGGCTCAATTATTAAGAGATGGGATATGAGGAAATGAGGTAAAATGGTGATGTATACAAATTATAAAGAAAATATGAATCATTAAAACAATACATGCAAAACAATTTTTGGAAGAGGAATGAGGTTTAAGAGATGTCTGAAGAGGATAACAAGGAAGACATATGCAAATGAAGCAGCATAGCAATAGCATAGTGGGCAGAACATTCGCCTTACGAGCAGGCATTCCAGCTTCAAGTCCCACTGCAGCACATTCCATTTCCCATGGTAAAGCATGTTATGAGCATTATTTATGTTGCATAACCCACTAAATAACATATTTTCATGAACTGGAGTACTGCAGTAAATGCACATGTGAGATGTCAGTGTCATAATGAATAAAGCACTAGTAAGCAGGTTTAAGCACAAATAAGCAATAGTAAGCATATTTAGGCACTAGTAAGCCGGCTTAAACCTGTTTGCATGGTGGTAAGCAATGCCTACACTGGTTAAGCAATTGTAAAGCTAACTCTCTGTAAGCAGATGTAATGGCAGGTTTGCAGTGCTTACCATTGGGCAAACCCACTTACAAATGCTCAAAAGTGCCTTAATCACTCTGTATCCAATGGACCTTGTTCTGCCCATCAACAAAATAAACAGCCATGCAGGTCCCAAACCCAGGACCCTATACACCATAGTCACAATAGTTAACCACCAAGCCATCACAGAAGTACAGCAAAATGAGGAATCAGCAAACAAGTCCTCACCATAGTAAAACAAAACTGAACCTATGAAAGGCATCAGTATACAGTCATATGTTCCATAACCCACTACATAACATAAATATGTGAACTGGAGTACAGCAGTAAGCCCAGAAGTGAGGTGTAATTATAATAGAGTGTTGAAGTCCCCAGTAAAATACAAGGACCTCATAGAGTGTACATACACATCAATCATGGATACCAGGCATACATATAAGGTGTAATGAATAATAACTCAATGCCTAAAAGGAATTATAATGCAAAGTCTAATGTAAGCAATGCTAAGCATTGCATAGGGCAGCTTATGAGGTGTAAGCAATGTGTAGGGCAGCTAACTCATTGTGCCCAGTAGTATACCCCTTTAAACAATTCCAACCATAGGTAAGCAGGTTTGCCCATAGCCTAGCCTTTTCAAAACTGGCTAATCACGGAAAAGTATGGGAAATTGGCACTAATTAAACCCAAGAGGTGGGACTACATCTCATAACTGGTTGTAGCTTCCCCTTAAAGGCACTATGGCAGTAAGGGGAGAAGGTGTGCACTTTCGGGCACAGCGCTGGTGCATCCAGGAGTCTAAGGTCATGGCAGGACTCCTTGTCAAAGACCATGATCAGAGACTGCTGCAGAGCCAGTACCAGGGCTCCCAATATAAGGCGGAGGCTGGGGACTGTCTTGCCTGTGACCTCACCAGTGCTACTAGCATACCCCAAACTGGTGAGCAGTTCAGGCACCACTATGCTGACCTGAAGCGGTGTAAGGGGGACCTTTTGGAGGAGTGCCTCCAAGAGGCTAGAGGGACAACGGATATTCCAGTTGTGTGTAAGTATCACTCCACTACGTGTGATAATTGCCAGGTCAGGTATATCATGGATATGTATAGCTAAATATTCCTCTTATGTCCCCCACAGCTGCAATGGAGTAGGCAGCAAACCAAGAGGCCCACATCAGTCACCTGGCGAGGTTGCTATGAGAGACAGGTCAATAATACTCAAGCATTTACTGTCATAGGAAATAAAACTAAAAGTAGTAGTAAATTAATTGCCTGTATAAAACCTATATTGTTCATGGGAAGTACTGCATACACTAGAGAATATGGCAGGAAGACTCTCATATTGTTTGTATGTCAATAAAAGTGTAATAGCCTGATAAAACAGGTCTAACTGCTGGAATGCAAGTGTATATTCTGGTATCATATTGTAATGTAGATTTGCAATCATGTAATAGTAATGTTGTAGTAAACACTCTGATACCTACACCATGCACCATAAATTGAATGTGTAGGTATGCCTATATATGACAGGTGTAATCCCCAGAGGCCATTTAGTACAACTGAGAGGCACATAGACAGTAAACAGGGAAAATGCTGACAACAGAAACTGAATAGCACATGCAAATGAGATGTGAACTGTTGTTTTTTTAGCACACACAGCTATGGTTTGAATCCTGCCAGTGGTAGTAGTCTGCATACAGAATCATACCCCACAACTGTACAGATATGTCCAGAATGTCCAGTAAAGTGGCCCATATCTGTTGCCTATCAACCTGTCCCCTGGTTAATTAGTGGGTTGATCCCAGACGTATAGGCAGCAAACAGGAAATACAACTGATTAACACTCATCTACGAAAACAAAGCTGGCACACTAGCAACTCCCCAATATGTTATGTGAGTAAGAAGCCACGTATGTCCCATTTACACCCCAGCTTGTCAAGCTGTGGTCAGAGTGTGCACAGTAACAGAGTGGGATGTATGTGCATAATAGTAATGTGGAATCTGGTACTGTGTGTGGGAATATTCAGGTAGTGCTAATAAACATTAATCCCACAGGTTTGTCAGATACCAACACTGTGCCCAAAATTACAAGAATGATATGCAGTTGCTCTGAATAATGATGTATTACACATCACTGTCACCCACATTGTCCTAAAACATATAACTGACAGGGAAATCTGTAGAAGAATGTTGTAGTACAAGGTCAGAATGCAAAAGCACAGGGGATTAATAAGACAGAAAGCAGGTAGGAGATATACAGCAATATCTGTATAGCAGACACAACTGTGATGGACAGTGTTTAAGTTGTAGCAGACACAGCCATGGTCTGAATCCTGGGAGTGGAATTAGGCTGCATACAGAATCATACCCCACAACTGTACAGATGAGGTTAGAATGTCCAGTATATGTGCCCATATCTGCTGCCTGTCCCCCTGTTCCCCTAGTAGGTCTGTGGGATGATCCCAGATGCTTAGCCAGCAAACAGGGAATACAAGGGATTGTCAAATATCTATGAAAACACACCTGTCACTGTAGCAACCCCCAAAACTCTTAGGAGAGTAATATTTCAAGTATGACCTATCTACACTCCCATGTTATCAAGCTGTGACCAGAGTGTGTACAGTAACAGAGTGAGATGTATGTGCATAATACTAATGTGTAATCTGGAACTTTGTGTGGCAACAGTCAGGTAGCGCTAACAAACATTGCTCCCACAGGTATGTTAGATACAAGCACTGTGATGAGGAATACAGACAGTTATAACCTGTACTGGTACTGTTCACTCTGGTATTGTAGGGAATTGTGAGTGTTGCATTTTATCTGAATAATAAAGTATCACTGGTCACTGTCACCCACACTGTACTACATAATATAACTGTGTAGGAAAGCATGTATATGTGTGTGTCAGGTCACTAAAGGTGGAAGAGGGCAATATTCTAGATATGTCCCGGCACACCAGCATGTGGTCAACACATGGCCAGAGTCTGTGCAGAAAGAATGAACTGCAGAACTGCTGGCAAAAAAAAAAAAAACAAGTAAACCAGAAGCCAAAAATTTAGCGCTTTCATCCACTGTTTAATACGTGAACTTCCTCAGAAACATTTTCAAGTGATTTCCAGTTCCTTAAATAACTTACTAAACAGGAAATGACATCATGACCATCAAACTGAAAAAATAACAAATGTGATTTTCTACAAAAATGAAGTATTATCATAATGATAACAAATAAAAAAAAAAAATATATATATATATATACAAATGAATGTATATACACATATATACACATACATATGTATAAATGCAAAAATACAGTCATAAAAATGCAATGTAAATTCATGCTGTGTGAATAGCATAATAATCAACTTGAACATATGAAATGCATATCCAAAGACCTCTCCCACATAGACACAACAATCACATGCATGCACACACACACACACACACACACACACACACACACACACACACACACACACACACACACACACACACACACATGGACATATAGACCTGTACCCCCACACACACACACACACACACACACACAAACATAGAACTAAACATTTACTAGGAAAATATAAAATACACATGTAAAAAAATATATGTATATGTAAATATCATAAAAATATATGACAATATAAAAATAATGATGATATATACACACAAGTACACACACCGAAATGTATATAATATAATATATATAAAATGTAATATATGTATAAAACAAAAAAATATGTATATATATATATATATATATATATATATATATATATATATATATATATGAATAATATAAATCATATCATGTCTCTGAAGGGAATCAGAGTGATATGAACATGTATGTGTGCACACATGTACAACTCACACAAAACACACATGGATCACATGCATATGGTCTCAAACACCTATCTATATTTCAAAAAACATTTTAAATGAACTTGGCAACTTTTGTTGGGGGCTGATAGGTTGCCTGGCCTCAATGATTATATTAATTTAAAATGTTTTTTGAAATATAGATAGGTGTTTGAGACCATATGCATGTGATCCATGTGTGTTTTGTGTGAGTTGTACATGTGTGCACACATACATGTTCATATCACTCTGATTCCCTTCAGAGACATGATATGATTTACATTATTCATATATATATATATATATATATATATATATATCTATATATATACATATTTTTTTTGTTTTATACATATATTACATTTTATATATATTATATTATATACATTTCGGTGTGTGTACTTGTGTGTATATATCATCATTATTTTTATATTGTCATATATTTTTTATGATATTTACATATACATATATTTTTTACATGTGTATTTTATATTTTCTAGTAACTGTTTAGCTCTATGTTTGTGTGTGTGTGTGTGTGTGTGTGTGTGTGTGTGTGTGTGTGTGTGTGTGTGTGTGTGTGTGTGGGGGGGTAACATGTCTATATGTCCAAATGTGTGTGTGTGTGTGTGTGTGTGTGTGTGTGTGTGTGTGTGTGTGTGTGTGTGTGTGTGTGTGTGTGCGGGTGTGTGCATGCTGTGTCTACATGGGAGAGGTCTTTGGATATGCATTTCATATGTTCAAATTGATTATTATGCTATTCACACAGCTGGAATTTACATTGCATTTTTATGACTGTATTTTTGCATTTATACATATGTATGTGTATATATGTGTATATACATTCATTTGTATATATATATATATATATATATATATATATATATATATATATATATATATATATATATATTTTTGTTATCATTATGATAATACTTCATTTTTGTACAAAATCACATTTGTTATTTTTTCAGTTTGATGGTCATGTTGTCATTTCCTGTTTAGTAAGTTATTTAAGGAACTGGAAATCACTTGAAAATGTTTCTGAGGAAGTTCACGTATTAAACAGTGGATGAAAGTGCTAAATTTTTGGCTTCTGGTTTACTTGTTTTTTTTTTTGCCAGCAGTTCTGCAGTTCATTTTTTCGTTTTGTTTGGTTATAAGTAATTTTTGAGGTCTGTGCAGAAAGAGTTGGATAGCTATGTTCCAAACATCAACCCGGAATCCGGAGGTATGTGTAGAAACAGTTAGTTAGTGTTAACAAGCAGTCCCTCCACAGGTATACTAGGTAAGAGGTGTATACTGCAGGTAAAACCGGTTCATATGTAATGATGACAACAGCCATATCACTGTCCAAACTAAGGCTATAGGGTAGTGTACTAAGACTTGTAAGGTACAGATAACAGCACTGACTAGGAAAGTAATGTGGACTACAGGAATATACTAGTTGTTAATTGACATCTTTCTCTCCCCCCAGCATATCTCCAAAAATAATCAACATACCCACCCCAACTGGTATGTAATGACTCTGATAATGTCCAATTGTTTGATAAATATGTTAATGGTTCCCATGCATGTGCTATATTGAATAGATCCAACATT